>NC_057812.1:586429891-586438745 GCF_018294505.1 Triticum aestivum | reverse complement strand
GGCGGCGGTGAGTGGCGGCTTGCCACGTGGCGGCGGCGGCGCAGGTCGGACAATGTCCGGCCTTTGGAAATTTCGTCTGGCGGCGGCGGGTGGAGATGGATCTAGGGTTTCGGAAGAGGGGAAAACGAGAATCTCGAAGGGGGTCTTTAAATAGGCATAGGAGGAGCTAGGAGTGTCCAAATGAGGTGCGGTTTTCGGTCACGCGATCGTGATCGAACGCTCTAGAAGATGGAGAAGGTTTTGGTGGGTTTTGGGCCAAAATGAAGGGGTGTTGGGCTGCAACACACACGAGGCCTTTTCGATCCCTCGGTTAACTGTTGGAGCATCAAACGAAGTCCAAATGGTACGAAACTTGACAGGCGGTCTACCGGTAGTAAACCAAGGCCGCTTGGCGAGTCTCAGTCCAATCCGGAAATGTTTAACCCCCACACATGAAAGAAAGGTAGAGATGACCACCGGAGGAGAACGGAGCGCCGGAATGCAAAATGGACAACGGGGAAAATGCTCGGATGGATGAGACGAACATGAATGCAAATGCAATGCACATGATGACATGATATGAGATGCATGACAACGACAACAACACACGGAGACAAAAACCCGAACCCGAGAAAATAAAATAACTTAGTGACAGAAATGGCAAGAGTTGGAGTACATATTAGGTAAATCACATTCGGGGTGTTACAACACTCCACCACTATGAAAGGATCTCGTCCCGAGATCTAGGACTGAAAGAACGCCGGGTACTCAGAACGGAGGTGATCCTCGCGTTCCCAGGTGGCTTCACGGTCGGAATGGTGTGACCACTTGACTTTGAGGAATTTGATTGACTTATTGCGAGTCTTGCGTTCTGTCTCTTCAAGAATAGCAATGGGGTGCTCACGATAAGAGAGATCTTCTTGGAGATCAATGTCTTCGAAGTTGACGGTGCGGTCAGGAGTCTTGAAGCACTTGCGGAGCTGAGAGACATGGAACACGTCGTGCACATTAGCAAAGTTTGAAGGAAGCTCGAGTTGATAGGCGAGATCGCCTCTCTTGCTAACGATCTTGAAAGGTCCCACGTATCTAGGGGCAAGCTTCCCTTTTATACCGAAGCGACGAGTACCTTTCATTGGAGAGACGCGGAGGTAAACATGATCTCCGATCTCGAAAGCCAAATCATGGTGCTTACTATCATAGTAGCTCTTCTGGCGCGATTGCGCTGCTTTGAGGTTATCTCGAATGACTTTACACATTTCCTCTGCCTCTATGATTAAGTCATTTCCCAGAAGTTGACGTTCACTGATTTCAGACCAGTTGAGAGGGGTACGGTACTTCCTGCCATAGAGAATTTCGAATGGGGCCTTGCCCGAACTTGCTTGAAAACTGTTGTTATAGGAGAATTCAGCATATGGAAGACAATCCTCCCACTTCATGCCGAAGGAGATCACACAAGCCCTGAGCATATCTTCAAGAATCTGGTTGACACGCTCGACTTGACCGCTAGTTTGAGGATGGAAAGCTGTGCTGAAGCGGATGTTGGTGCCCATGGCCTTCTGAAAAGAATCCCAAAACTTGGAGGTAAAGTTGCTGCCACGGTCTGAAGAGATCACCTGTGGAATACCATGCAGCGACACAATCCGAGAGGTATAGAGCTCCACCAATTGAGCTGCAGTGATAGACTCTTTGATAGGCAGAAAGTGATCCACTTTAGTGAGTTTGTCAATGACAACGAATATATCATCATTGCCACGCTTGGACTTTGGAAACCCAGTCACGAAGTCCATCTCAATGTGGTCAAACTGCCATTCTAGAATGGCAAGAGGTTGGAGGAGACCAGCTAGCCTTTGGTGTTCTGCCTTCACTCTTCTGCAGACATCACACTCATTCACGAACTGAGCAATCTCGCGCTTCATTCGAGTCCACCAATAAGCCTGCTTGAGGTCCTGATACATCTTCGTGCTCCCAGGGTGGATGGAGAGGAGTGAATTGTGAGCCTCGTTCATGATGACTTTACGAAGTTCACCTTTGGGCACAACAATACGATCCTCGAAGAAGAGAGTATCCTTGTCATCAAGGCGGTAGCACTTGTACTTGGGTTGACTCTTGGCAATCCCAATCTTCACCTTCTTCACCGTAGCATCAAGAAGTTGCGCCTTGCGAATCTGGTCTTCCAAGGTAGGATAGACTTGAAGGTTGGCGAGGAAACCTTGAGGAACAACTTGCAGATTGAGTTTGCAGAAAGCTTCACAAAGCTCGGGTTGATAAGGCTTGAGAATCAGGCTGTTGCAATAAGCCTTCCTGCTCAATGCGTCAGCAATCACATTGGCCTTGCCTGGAGTATACTCGATACTCGGATTATACTCCTGAATCATTTCGGCCCATCGAGTCTGCCTGAGGTTGAGATTAGGCTGAGTGAAGATGTACTTGAGACTCTTGTGGTCAGTGAAGATGTCCACTTTTCTTCCCAATAAGAGATGTCTCCAAGTCAAAAGATCATGCACAACTGCCGCCAACTCGAGGTCATGAGTGGGGTAGTTCTTCTCGTTGGGCTTCAACTGGCGAGAGGTATAAGCCACAACTTTCTTCTCTTGCATCAACACTGCACCAAGACCTTGGAGAGAGGCATCGTAGAAGACCTCGAATGGTTTGGATTCATCAGGATGAGTCAGAACTGGAGCAGTGACCAATTTCTCTTTCAAAGTGTTGAAAGCGATGTCACATTCCGGAGACCAAACGTACTTGACGTGCTTCTGGAGAAGGTTTGAAAGAGGCTTCGCGATCTTTGAAAAGTTCTCAACGAACCTTCGACAGTAGCTTGCGAGACCAAGGAAGCTACGGAGTTGCTTCACGTTCTGAGGTGGTTCCCAATTTACAATTGCAGACACCTTCTCAGGATTCACCGCAATGCCCTTGGCAGAGATGATATGCCCAAGATAAAGAACCTCATCGAGCCAAAATTCGCACTTTGAGAACTTGGCGTAGAACTAGTGTTCCCTGAGCTTATCAAGCACCAAGCGCAAGTGCTTGGCATGATCTTCCTTGTTCTTCGAAAAGACCAGAATGTCGTTGAGATAGACCAAAACAAAGTCATTGGTGTAGGCATTGAAGATAAAGTTCATCATGCGAGAGAAAGTCGGAGGAGCATTGACGAGGCCAAAAGACATGATAGTGTATTCATATGAACCATAGCTTGTCCTGAAAGCCGTCATGGGAATATCTTGCTCACGGATTCGAATCTGGTGATAACCCATATGGAGATCAAGCTTGGAGAATACTTGGGCACCTTTGAGTTGTTCGAACAGCTCGTTGATGTTGGGAAGTGGGTATTTGTTCTTGATAGTCTTCTTTTTCAATGGACGGTAGTCAACACAAAGTCGGTCCGTTCCATCCTTCTTCTTCACAAAGAGTACTCCACAACCCCACGGAGAGGAACTAGGTCTGATGAGACCCATTCGCTCTTGAATATCGAGTTGCTTCTTCAGCTCCTTTAACTCTTCAGGTCCGAGCTTGTAAGGACGTTTGCAAACAGGTTCCGTGCCAGGCTCAAGATCGATGACGAATTCAACTGGCCGGTGCGGAGGCATTCCTGGAAGCTCTTCTGGAAAGACGTCTTGATATTCGCAAATGACTAGAATTTGCGAGATGGTATCCAGTTCACCCTTCTCATTGAGAGAAACAGACGGATTGTATCATCACGAGTGGCAAAGACAATTACATCCTCAGACGAATGAGTCAATTGAATCTGCCTGGCAGCACAATCAAGCTGAGCCTTGTGCTTAGAAAGCCAATCCATTCCGAGAATAAGATCAATATCCGAGTCACCAAGAACATTTGGAGAGGACAAGAACTTATAGTCACCCAAAGTGATTGTAACATCCAGAACGCATACTCGAGATGTCATTTGACGGGCCGGAGAGACAATAGCCAACGGTTTTGGAAACACTTGAGTAACAAAATCATGCTTAGATGCAAAAGGTCTCGAGATGAAACAATGTGATGCACCAGTGTCAAAAAGAACTCTTGCAGGAATATCGTTAACAGGAAGGTTACCCATGATGACATCTGACGAGTCCTCTGCCTGAGCTGCATTCACCATGTTGACCTTGGCGTACTTGGGGTTATGCTTGACCACAGCTGTACTTGCCGATCTCACAGGAGGAGCGGGAGGGAGACGCCTCTGGTTGAAGCACTTGTTGGCATAGTGACCCTTTTGTTGGCACTTGTTGCACGTGACCTCTGAAAGCGGACGGTGATACAGAGCACTCGATCTTGAAGCTTGAGACGAAGTCTTGTTCTGAAAGCCAGGGTTGGGTGGGTGGGAAGATCCACTGCCACCTTCGCTCGTCTGATACAGCTGACGGAACGGAGGAGGAGGAAGCCAATACTTCTGCTGCTTGGCCACTTGAGTAGAGGAAGAAGGAGTAGCATCTCTGACTCGCTTCTTGGAAGCATCACACTTCAGTTGAGCAGCCTCTTGCTTCAATGCCATGTTGTAGAACTCATCATACCTCAAGGGCTCAAAGAGAACAAGAGCTAGCTGGATTTCTTCTCTGAGACCACCCCTGAACTGGTATATCATGCTCTTCTCGTCAGGGACGTCCTGCTTAGCAAAGCGGGCGAGCTTCTGAAACAACTTGTTGTAGTCATAGACAGACAAAGAGCCTTGCTTCAGGTTGCGGAATTCCTCACGCTTGCTTTCAACCACGCTTTGAGGAATATGATGAGCTTTGAAGTCTTGACGGAATTCATCCCACGTAATCACATGGCCTCTCTAGAATCTTTGTACTACTGGAACCATTCTGCAGCTTGGTCTTTGAGTTGGAAGGAAGCGAACTTGACAAAGTCCTCAGGCCTGACGTTACTACACTCGAAATGCTTGCATAAGTCCACAAGCCAATCGTCAACATCAGTTGCCTCAACACAATTGCTGAAGGTCTTTGGCTGGTTAGCAAGGAACTGGTTGAGTGTAGCAAAGTGATTCTGATTGTTGCCTTGGTTGCCTTGGTTCGTTTGATTGCGCTCTTGAAGAATTTGCATGATCAACTGCGTGTTTGCATTGGTAGCGGCCATCACAGCTTGCCATGCCTCCGGAGGAGGGGGAGGTGGTGGCGGATCCTGATTCTAATTCTGATTTTGATTGCTGCTCTTAGCGGGAGCCATCCTGAAGAGGGTGACATCCGTTAGCACATTGACAGATAAAATTGAAGCTGAATCAAGCGGGTTGAAATTGCAACATATAGTCTTCACATTCGAACAAAATGAACGAATGCATTCCAATTGAAATGGTCACATATCCATAAATTGAGAAGCCACTTAGAATTTAGGTAGAGGAATAAATCAACAAGGTACAGAGCAAGAATGAATACTCGGTAAGAAATCCCAATCTCAAACCAAATATCCATGGAAGAAGAGCTAGAGCTACAAGAATTCCCACCTATGAAACTCCCGAACCTTTCCGGTTATGCAATCAGGTGTTGGGGATACAGGGGAAGCATAATATCTCACCCAAATCTAGCAAATCCTACATCCAGCTGTATCCATCCTTCAACACATAACCGAGAAAAACTTTGGAAACCATCTACCTCAACCTTCGAAAAGCATCCATTATACAAGTTATGGCAATACTCCCGAACTCCCGCCCCAGTACTGGGTGGCGTCGAGGTTATCTCACCAACAACTGCATAAAGGAGATTTTCGATGTCGGCGTACTAAACTCAGGTATTCCAGAACTGCAAAGATAAAATTGTGACGACAACACCTTGGAGCTCAACTCCCCGGGACACTGCCACAACCCCTAAATGACAGGAGGCACCAAGAACAATGTTCTCGTCACAAAACCATCAGAACGATTCCAAAATACCTGCGTGATCCTAATTTTTTTTAGTGAAATTTGAGAAGAGAAGAGGCAAAACTCTACGTCAGGATGCCTTACCAGAGCGATGAAGGGACTGGGGAGTAAAAAGAATTCCTAAACTCCCCGATATATAATTCCTAAATGACTCAAAACATTTTTCTAGACTCAACAACGGCTGCTAAAAACGATCAATCAGTGGGGGCTCCTAAGGTTGGGGAAGGCTCTGATTACCAACTTGTAATGCCCTCGATGCGGCTATATCTCCTACGTGTCGAAGCACGACTTAGAGGCATAACCGGATTGAAAGCAATGTCGCAAGTAAGGCAATCTTCACAACATCCCATGTAAATAGATAATAAAAGGGGAAGGAACATAGTTGGCTTACACTCGCCACATCAAACAAAGTACATAAATAGCATTACATCATCCAATCACTCATGGCCCGACTACGGTGCCAAAATAAAAGATCAACCCAACATGCGACACGGTCCCGATCGCCCCAATTGGGCACCATTACTGATCATCAGGGAAAGACACATAGTAACGGCGTGAGTCCTCGTTGAACTCCCACTTGAGCTCAAGCGCGTCATCTGGAACGGAGTCATCAGGCCCTGCATCTGGTTTGGAAGTAATCTGTGAGCCGCAGGGACTCAGCAATCTCGCACCCTCGCGATCAAGACTATTTAAGCTTTTAGGTAAGGCAAGGTAATATGTGGAGCTACAGCAAGCGACTAGCATATATGGTGGCTAACCTGTTCGCAAAAGAGAGCGAGAAGAGAAGGCAAAGCACGAACGGATAACTAGGGAACAACCTGCGGCAACCATTACTCCAACACCGTGTTCACTTCCCGGTCTCCGCCGAGAAGAGACCATCACGGTAACACACATAGTTGATTCATTTTATTTAAGTTAAGGTTCGAGTTATCTACAACCGGACATTAACAAATTCCCATCTGCCCATAACCACGGGCATGGCTTTCAAAAGTTCAAATCCCTGTAGGGGAGTCCCAACTTAGCCCATGACAAGCTCTCACGGTCAACGAAGGATATACCTTCTCCCGAGACATTCCGATCAGACTCGGTATCCCGTTTCTACAAGACACTTCGACAAGTTAAAACAAATCTAGCAACACCGCCCGAATGTGCCGACAAATCCCGATAGGAGCTGCACATATCTTGTTCTCAGGGCACACTCGGATAAGCAATCTGTACAACTAAAACCAGCCCTCGAGTTTCCCCGAGGTGGCGCTGCAAGGGGCTCTAGGTTGGACCAACACTCAAAGGAGCACTGGCTCGGGGGGAGGGGGTTAAATAAGATGACCCTCGGGCTCCGAAAACCCAAGGGAAAAAGAGGCTAGGTGGAAAATGGTAAAACCAAGGTTGGGCATTGCTGGAAGAGCTTTATTCAAGGTGAACTGTCAAGGGGTTCCCATTATCACCCAACCGCGTAAGGAACGCAAAATCCGGGAACATAACACCGATATGACGGAAACTAGGGCGGCAAGAGTGGAACAAAACACTAGGCAAAAGGCCGAGCCTTCCACCCTTTACCAAGTATATAGATGCAATAAGATAACAAGATAATATAATGGTATCCCAACAAGAAAATAATGTTCCAACAAGGAACGGTCTCCAATCTTCATTTGCAACTAGCAACGCTATAAGAAGGGCTGAGCAAAGCGGTAACATAGCCAATCAATGGTTTGCTAGGACATGGTGGGTTAGAGGTTTGACATGGCAATTTGGGAGGCATGATAAGCAAGTGGTAGTCATCGTAGCATAGGCATAGCAAAAGAGCGAGCATCTATCAAAGCAAAGATAGAAGTGATTTCGAGGGTATGATCATCTTGCCTGCAAAGTTGTCAGAGTTGACTGGATCCTCGAAAGCAAACTCAACGGGCTCCTCATTAGCGAACTCGTCTCCCGGCTCTACCCAAACAAGACAAACAAGCAAAAGGACACAATCAACCACGTGCAAAGCTCAAACAACATGATGCAAACATGGTATGCTATGCGGGATGCGATATGTGATGCATATGCAAGATTTGACAAGAAATGAATGAACCTGGCCTCAACCTGGAAATCCAAGAGTGCCACTGGAAAGATGAGGTGATTTCAGTTGAAATCGATATAAAGAACACCGGAATCGGATGCACGGTTTGGAAATGGCAAGCAATTCAAATATGGCAATGGTCTGCGATAAACAGCAAGTAGCCATCTAAATGCAACAAGTTAAACATGCTACAACACCCAAACATGGCAAAACAATACATGGAAGGGATCCATCCATAATGCTTAACAAAAGATGAACACTGAGCTATGACCGATTCATCCATTAACAGGTTCAAACAAGCATGGCAAAAGTGCAATTGGTAAACAGGTTTCAGACTTAGTGAAATTAACACTTGTCTGGAATTTCAGATCAGGTAGCACACTTTGGAGCAAGAAAACTATATGCTACAGGAACTTAACATGGCAAAGTAAATGTGACGCCCGGATAATCATGCTACAGTAATCTCACGTTAATGTTGCCATGTCACCTCGGTCAATGTAGTTAATCTCGGGTTGATTCAAAAACGTTTCAAATTTAAATTCAAATTAATGACAAACGACAAAGTTTTCAAAATATTAAACTAAAATGTTCGGGGTGTGTAGTTCAATGCCTGGATAATTATAATAAAGCAAACACATTTTTATAAAATGCCTAGATAATTTAAAATGATTTAAAACAGAAAAGAAAATAAATAAAAAAAGAAAAAGAAACTACAAAAACAGAAAACAAAACAAAACAAGAAAAGGGAGAAAGCAACCCCCCCCACTAGGCTCCGGCCCAGCAGGCCACAGCCCCACTAGGCCAACCCACCAGGCCCAGCCGGCCGAACCCCACTCCCCACTCCCTTATCCCATAATCCCCCGAAACCCTAACCCACTCGCCGTCGCCCCACACCCCACTCCCCCCACTCCCTCGTCTGGATCTGGATCGGGAGGATCCCGATCCCCTCGCCCCTCGACCCCGCG
>NC_057812.1:586307483-586429655 GCF_018294505.1 Triticum aestivum | reverse complement strand
TCCCTCGTTCGCTCACCGCACCATCCGCGCTCTCGCACGCGCCGCGCCCGCCGCGGCCCCTATTGGCGGCACCCGGGCCGCGCTCGTCCTCACCCGAAGCCCCGCCCCCGCGCTCACCACGTCGACGGCCGCGCACCGGCGCCCCTGGACGCGCCCATGGTTGCGCCCTCACGCCCCCCTGCTCTCCTGCCTGACCTCGCCAGGCCTCGCCCGGAGCTCCCCGTCCGCCCGCACGCGACGCCCTGCGTGCTCCGGCCACCCGCCTCCCCTCTCCTACCCGTCGCCGCTGGCATCTGTTGCCGCCGCCGCAGCCTTCAGTCCGCCTGCGCCGTTCCGCCATGCCCAGCGTCCCGTGCCCTGTGGGCACCAGCGCTCCGCCCCCCGGGTCAAGCTCGACCGCCGCAGCCCGGTGAAACTCGCCCACTGCAGCCCCCTTCCCCCCTCACCGCGTCGCCCCAGTGCTCGCCTCTGCTTCCCGCCGGCGCCCATCACTGGCCGGCCACCCCTGGTGCGCACCGGCGCCTGGCCGCGTCGTGCGCCCAGCGCCCCTCGGGCATGCATCGTTCGGGTGACACCCGCACCCAGCGCCCGACCCACTATGGCCCTGGGCCACTGCCAAACGGGGCCCGCGCCCTCCCACAGAACGTTAAAAAAAGAGAATTAGTTAAAATAATAACATTAATTAATTAATTAATTAATCAACTTAATTAATTTTGATTAATTAAGCTAAACAACTAATTAAACATTAGTTATTTAATTAACCTAGCTAGTTAGTTAATTAGCTAATTAAGTAGTCAATGACAGTGGGGCCCACCCCCCTAATTAATCCTGATTAGGTTAAATAAAATGCTTAATTAAAATGTGTCACTGACCAGTGGGACCCACTGGTCAGGTTGACCAGTCAACCCCTGTTGACTGCTGACGTCAGCATGACATCATGCTGATGTCATAAATCCATTTTCGAATTAAGTTAAATAATTAATTAAATTCCAGAAATTAATAAAATCTTTAGAAAATCATATCTTTTAATCCGTAACTCGGATTAAATTATTTTCAACATGAAAGTTGCTCAGAACGACGAGACGAACCCGGATACGTAGCCCGTTCGTCCACCACACACCCCTAACATATCAAACCCGCAACTTTCCCCCTCCGATTCATCTGTCAGAAAACACGAAACACCGGGAATACTTTCCCGGATGTTTTCCCCCCTTCACCGGTATCACCTACTACCGCGTTAGGGTACACCGAACACCGCATATTGCCTTGTTATATTTTGTGATGCTTTGTTTGCTCTGTATTCATTATTTCTTCCCCCTCTTCTCTCCGATAGACTACGAGACCGACGCTGCTGCTGACCAGTTCGACTACGGAGTTGACGACCCCTCTCTCTTGCCAGAGCAACCAGGCAAGCCCCCCCCCTTGATCACCAGATATCGCCTATTCTCCTCTAAACTGCTTGCATTAGAGTAGTGCAGCATGTTACTGCTTTCCGTTAATCCTATTCTGATGC
The DNA here is from genome assembly GCF_018294505.1 of Triticum aestivum. NCBI lineage: Eukaryota > Viridiplantae > Streptophyta > Magnoliopsida > Poales > Poaceae > Triticum > Triticum aestivum. The sequence goes on along the minus strand of NC_057812.1, from coordinate 586,428,142 downwards.
ATAGCCTGTCATTGTTGCTACATCTGTTGATACCTTACCTGCAATCCTAAATGCTTAGTATTGGATGCTAGTTTATCATCATTGGCCCTACTTTCTTGTCAGTCTGCCTTGCTATACTATCGGGCCGTGATCACTTGGGAGGTGATCATGGGTATATACTATACATACATACATACTATACAGATGGTGACTAAAGTCGGGTCAGCTCGAAGAGTACCCGCGAGTGATTCACGGATTGGGGGCTGAAAGGACCTTTGTCCCGACGGCCCTCTGTGTGGATCTTTGTGGCGGAGCGACAGGGCAGGTTGAGACCGCCTAGGAGAGAGGTGGGCCTGGCCCTGTTCGGCGTTCGCGGATACTTAACACGCTTAACGAGATCTTGGTATTTGATCTGAGTTGGCTACGAGCCTATACGCAGTAACCATCTACGCGGGAGTAGTTATGGGTATCCCGACGTCGTGGTATCAGCCGAAGCACTTCGTGACGCCAGCGACTGAGTGGCGCGCGCCGGATTGGAACGTAAGCCTGCTCTTGTATTAAGGGGGCTAGTCCTGTTTTCGGCCGCGTATGCAACATGCAGGTGTGCTATGGGCGATGGGCCCAGACCCCTGTGCGCTTAGGTTTAGACCGGCGTGCTGGCCTCTCTGTTGAGCCTAGGTGGGGCTGCGACGTGTTGATCTTCCGCGGCCGGGCATGACCCAGGAAAGTGTGTCCGGCCAAATGGGATCAAGCGTGCTGGGTAAGTTGGTGCACCCCTGCAGGGAAGTTAATCTATTCGAATAGCCGTGATCTTCGGTAACAGGACGACTTGGAGTTGTACCTTGACCTTATGAGAACTAGAACCGGATACTTAATAAAACACACCCTTCCAAGTGCCAGATACAACCGGTGGTCGCTCTCCCTCAGGGATATGAGGAGGGGATCGCCGGGTAGGATTATGCTATGCGATGCTACTGGAGATGCTACTTGGAGATGCTACTTGGAGATGCTACTTGGAGGACTTCAATCTACTCTCTTCTACATGCTGCAAGACGGAGGCTGCCAGAAGCGTAGTCTTCGACATGATTAGCTATCCCCCTCTTATTCTGGCATTCTGTAGTTCAGTCCACTGATATGGCCCTTTACACATATACCCATGCATATGTAGTGTAGCTCCTTGCTTGTGAGTACTTTGGATGAGTACTCACGGTTGCTTTTCTCCCTCTTTTACCCCTTTCCCTTCTACCTGGTTGTCGCAACCAGATGCTGGAGTCCAGGAGCCAGATGCCACCGTCGACGACGACCCATACTACACCGGAGGTGCCTAATACTACGTGCAGGCCGCTGACGACGACCAAGAGTAGTTAGGAGGATCCCAGGCAGGAGGCCTGCGCCTCTTTCGATCTGTATCCCAGTTTGTGCTAGCCTTCTTAAGGCATACTTGTTTAACTTATGTTTGTACTTAGATATTGTTGCTTCCGCTGACTCGTCTATGATTGAGCACTTGTATTCGAGCCCTCGAGGCCCCTGGCTTGTATTATGATGCTTGTATGACTTATTTATGTTTTTAGAGTTGTGTTGTGATATCTTCCCGTGAGTCCCTGATCTTGATCGTACACGTTTGCGTGCATGATTAGTGTACGATTGAATCGGGGGCGTCACAAGTTGGTATCAGAGCCGACTGCCTGTAGGAATCCCCCTTTCCAACTCCTTGGCCGAAGTCGAGTCTAGTCGTTGAAAAACTTTTACTAACATGGCTGTGTGGCCCATGGGCCCACGTCGCCATCGGGAGGTATTAGGATCTTTTATTCCTCGACCTTTACTCTGGGATTCTGAACCCTCTTCTATTCGGGTTAAACGATTTTTACTAAAAACTAACTTTAGGTTCTCGAAAATACTTTCTCCCGGAGAGCCCCTTCAGTCCAGATGGTCACCGACTGCACCAGAAGATTTCGGAGATACTCTTTGATATTCTCTCGAGACTTTGTGCCCATCACTTTTGCTATTCCCGACCACCGATAAATCCTTATGGATAACTACTTACACTTGCCATTCTTACGATCATTCCCCATTGTTCTTGTTATTACAAGATACCCGAAGTTTTCTCTATTGTTCCGAGAATACTTTGTGCCTACTGCCTAGCAGTTCTTTGCCACATGAATACCCCTTCAAATAATTTCTCGCACTTATCGAGTATCCACTCATCCCCAGTTGATTCATGTATTTCACAAAAGTCTTCAAAATACCATTCGATCTTCCGAAAATCCTCAGCAACCTATTGCTCCGGAATTTCTTGTTTGCTTTCATTATGATTAATCCCATAAGTATAGAAACCTTATTAACATTCCTTGTCATTATCATTTTGAGTCTGTTGACTCAATATGTTGCGAATACACGCAATCATCATTGATCCTTATAAATTACCTTTCCGGCTGAGCTTCCATTCTTTTAACTGGAATTGGTTCTCGACCAATCCAATTGTCGTTGATTGTACCCTAGGGCTATTCAACTTATCCATCCCTAATCAGAGCATTGCTTCTGATCCCTTGATTTGGAGATCATAATTCCTTTGCATTTGACAATTGAGTTAGTCAGTTGTTTCTATAAACTGATCTCCTTGCATTCTTTCCTCCTCTGGTTGAGTACCGATGCTCACATCAGGTACCTTGTGGACCACCAGATCCTTTGTTGGATTTTATCTGACAACGCCCTTCATATTCAATAACCTTGTGAGCCTTTTCTCCGATACATAATGCCTTTGGTAAATTGTATCGTCTGCTTCCTCAACCATGCTCTGCCTTCGAGCTTGAGTTAATTACTTCTAAAGGTTCTGGTATATGATTCTAAGATGCCCCGATGGGTTGAACCTATGCCTTCCTTAATATGTGTGAACTCGAAAGTTTTCACGAGTCGTACTCTTCTTGAATTTTGCCAGATAAAATTTCAACGCTATAACTTCATCAAAAGCGAGAAGTGAATGAAAGGGTATGCATTGGAGAAGTGGGAGTCGACCTTGAACTCTGAGTTCATGCCCATGGACCTGATGTGGAACTTATCAGGGTAGCTTCTTGCCAAATATTTACTCATTCGAGTAATTCTTTCAGTGTTATTAAATTGGACCCCTTGTAGTTATGGTTTCGACCATAGTGTTCTTCTTTGTTCCCATTTCTCGGGCAAGTTTAAACATTTGTCTTCTGCGGATTAATACCCCAGTCCAACCTTTACTTTGATCTGGTGTCGAGTATTACCCCCCTGGTATCTCGAGATTATCATGGAACTGCATAACTTCTTATGAGTTCTTCATCAAGTGCTACCTTCCCACTGATTCCAATTTTTCACGGGCTCTGAGTTATTGAACACTCAAAGACACCGATAACTGAACCGAGTCCGCACTGCGGTTCAACAACTCTTCGGTAAGCTTCTATAAGTACGAGTTTGTACCCGATCACATCATTCCTAGCCTGTTTGGCTATATCATTGTCGTGATGATTTTAACTGTGCTACCCGGTCCTTCTTCACGGAGCACAATTTTCGACGATGAACTAACCTTACGTCGATCCTCATCGTCATATCATTTCGCCTTGAACAACAAGCTTGGTTTCGAGTTTGTGTCGTACCCTTGGTTCCGATAACCTTTCACTTCATCATTACTTTGACTTGTTGACGTCGCCGATCGATTACATCTTCATGAACTCTCGCGACAAAGGTGTCGTGATCATCAACATTCTGAGCTCATCCAGGATATCAATTGAATTCATGATGAGAAATACCATCCTTGCCCTCGATGAATTGTATTATCATCGACCACTTTATTGCCTTCCCACCAACACAAGCTTGTTCATGCTTGGTGTTATACCTTGAGTTCCTTGCTATCCAGCAATTGTTCTTCTTTACCTTGGAGTATTACCATCCTTTATGTCAAGAATGTTCTGAGATTTGTTCCACCTCTTAAGAATTCTTGGTATAGTGATACTTCTCACCATCACCATTCTTTCTTGGTCCTCGTGTTGATTCCAACCGGGGTACCAACAAGTGAACGGTGTTGTTTGGATTATGCACGTCTAGCAACCCTATTGCTTTGAAGTTAGTGGTCGGCCGTTCATTCTTAGACTATTGATTATTGAATCACCATTCTGACATTGGTCGTGCAACCCAACCGATATTTCGGGCACACCTTTCAACCAATGTTTAATTGTGTATGTTTTCCTCGAGCATACTTATATCGTTTGATCTGACAAATGTCATCTCCTTATCCACATAATTGTGGAAATCCGTCTTTTGGGAATCTCGATGAATTGCCGTTGAGTTCACCAGACACCTCCTTGTCCTTCTCCTTGGGTTAATGATGGACTCTTATTAACGGAAATCACCCCATAGTTCATTTCCCCGAGAATCTTACAATGTCATCTCGTCAATTTGCGTTGCACCTTTTCTTCTTAGGTATCCTAAGTCTGAGGTATCCTGACACCAATCGGATCTGAATCGGGGGCGTCAGATATGATGGTTGGGACAACTTTCCAAGAGTTATGATGTTGATCCTTTGATGACCCGGTAATATGATGTCATGCCTAGCACCCCCCCCCCGGCTGGAGGACCTACCATTATAGATTCCTTTTCAGCAAGGTTATCCATTCATCCATGAGGAAATTGTAAGACTTATTCTACAAGTTATTCCTGATGGATCCTTCGTGTTTCCAAAGTCTGATCTTCACCTGAAGACCATGTCAATGCTATCTCGAAGCTTGTCAATGGTACTCCGATTTGCAACAGGAACATTTGAAGCACGATGCTAGATTTTATTTATCATTATCCTAACACCGTTGTATGGGTAATATCATGAGATTCCTCCCCCCTTACCTAAATGGTTTTCTACTTTATATCCTGTCATGGATATCTTGCTCTGCTTGTCCTTGGGAAGGATATACCCTTGAAATATGTGTTTAAACATATTTTCCTTTCCATTGTTTTGTTTAATCTGAAGATCATATTTTCCTTCCATTGATTTGTTTAAACCTTTTCTATGATCTATATGATATAAGCAGTAATAATCCACTGCTTGTGCAAGCACCTCGATGTACAACTCTGTCAGTAAGACCTTGTTACTATTGTTGATGACATTCCGGTAACCACCGATGGACGGGAACCTATGTTGTTACGCCTCGTTTCAACGAGCAGGAAAATGGTTCTCTTAGTCCCTCGCCCTTGGTACCTATGTTGTTGCCGACATGACCCTCAGACTCTCCTCTGACATGCCTTGCTTACATGATCGTGCAAGATGTCACCGACCTTCCTACTTTTAACCACATGGTGGGCCCATAACCCACAGTTTCACAGGATCGAAACCTGACTCTCCTGTACACCCCTCGTTCCCAAAGTTATTCCTCCCGCTTGGACTCGTATGTAATTCATGGGCCACCTTCTGATGAGATCATCAATTCTGGCATCGGACACAATAATTATTCCGTTGCTTGAAACCCCTTCACCTTCTGACTAGGCATAGAACGATTGCCTGGCTGCTTGAAACTTCTTATTATACCTTCCAACTTTGCTCTCGATGTGTTTTATTTGTTCAACTCGAGAGATACTCTCATGATCATTCTTGGGATACCCCCCCCCCCGATGATTCTCCCTTATAACATTCAATTGTTGTAAAGCTGCCCCTTACCTATTCGTAAGTACGATGGAGTTCCTGAAGAAAAGACGACAACTTCATCATGATGACCTGAAACAGCAGAATGAAGACATTAATGTAATGAATCAACCTCTTCGAGAAGAGCAACCAAGACCGAGATGATTCGTTAGAAACTCGTAACCAAAAGTTCCCCCCTTACCGAACCTCTTAAATCTCGGGACGAGATTTCTTGTAGTGGAGGAGAATTGTGACGCCCGGATAATCATGCTACAGTAATCTCACGTTAATGTTGCCATGTCACCTCGGTCACTGTAGTTAATCTCGGGTTGATTCAAAAACGTTTCAAATTTAAATTCAAATTAATGACAAACGACAAAGTTTTCAAAATATTAAACTAAAATGTTCGGGGTGTGCAGTTCAATGCCTGGATAATTATAATAAAGCAAACACATTTTTATAAAATGCCTAGATAATTTAAAATGATTTAAAACAGAAAAGAAAATAAATAAAAAAGAAAAAGAAACTACAAAAACAGAAAACAAAACAAAACAAGAAAAGGGAGAAAGCAACCCCCCCCACTAGGCTCCGGCCCAGCAGGCCACAGCCCCACTGGGCCAACCCACCAGGCCCAGCCGGCCGAACCCCACTCCCCACTCCCTTATCCCATAATCCCCCGAAACCCTAACCCACTCCCCGTCGCCCCACACCCCACTCCCCCCACTCCCTCGTCTGGATCTGGATCGGGAGGATCCCGATCCCCTCGCCCCTCGACCCCGCGCGCCCGTCACCGTCTGGACCTCACCGGCGCCCGGAGCTCCCCCGCCGGCCTGCTTCCACCTCCCCACCGGCCTGCTCCCACGTCGCCCGTCGTCCCCAACGCCCCCTCGAGCCCCGCTTCCCTAGTCCCTACTCCCCCACCGTGAGCTCCCTCCCTCTCCCTCGTTCGCTCACCGCACCATCCGCGCTCTCGCACGCGCCGCGCCCGCCGCGGCCCCTGCTGGCGGCACCCGGGCCGCGCTCGTCCTCACCCGAAGCCCCGCCCCCGCGCTCACCACGTCGACGGCCGCGCACCGGCGCCCCTGGACGCGCCCATGGTTGCGCCCTCACGCCCCCCTGCTCTCCTGCCTGACCTCGCCAGGCCTCGCCCGGAGCTCCCCGTCCGCCCGCACGCGACGCCCTGCGTGCTCCGGCCACCCGCCTCCCCTCTCCTCCCCGTCGCCGCTGGCATCTGTTGCCGCCGCCGCAGCCTTCAGTCCGCCTGCGCCGTTCCGCCATGCCCAGCGTCCCGTGCCCCGTGGGCACCAGCGCTCCGCCCCCCCGGGTCGAGCTCGACCGCCGCAGCCCGGTGAAACTCGCCCCACTGCAGCCCCCTTCCCCCCTCACCGCGTCGCCCCAGTGCTCGCCTCTGCTTCCCGCCGGCGCCCATCACTGGCCGGCCGCCCTGGCGCGCACCGGCGCCTGGCCGCGTCGTGCGCCCAGCGCCCCTCGGGCATGCGTCGTTCGGGTGACGCCCGCACCCAGCGCCCGACCCACTATGGCCCTGGGCCACTGCCAAACGGGGCCCGCGCCCTCCCACAGAACGTTAAAAAAAAGAGAATTAGTTAAAATAATAACATTAATTAATTAATTAATTAATTAATCAACTTAATTAATTTTGATTAATTAAGCTAAACAACTAATTAAACATTAGTTATTTAATTAACCTAGTTAGTTAGTTAATTAGCTAATTAAGTAGTCAATGACAGTGGGGCCCACCCCCTAATTAATCCTGATTAGGTTAAATAAAATGCTTAATTAAAATGTGTCACTGACCAGTGGGACCCACTGGTCAGGTTGACCAGTCAACCCCTGTTGACTGCTGACGTCAGCATGACATCATGCTGATGTCATAAATCCATTTTCGAATTAAGTTAAATAATTAATTAAATTCCAGAAATTAATAAAATCTTTAGAAAATCATATCTTTTAATCCGTAACTCGGATTAAATTATTTTCAACATGAAAGTTGCTCAGAACGACGAGACGAACCCGGATACGTAGCCCGTTCGTCCACCACACACCCCTAACATATCAAACCCGCAACTTTCCCCCTCCGGTTCATCTGTCAGAAAACACGAAACACCGGGAATACTTTCCCGGATGTTTTCCCCCCTTCACCGGTATCACCTACTACCGCGTTAGGGCACACCGAACACCGCGTATTGCCTTGTTATATTTTGTGATGCTTTGTTTGCTCTGTATTCATTATTTCTTCCCCCTCTTCTCTCCGGTAGACTACGAGACCGACGCTGCTGCTGACCAGTTCGACTACGGAGTTGACGACCCCTCTCTCTTGCCAGAGCAACCAGGCAAGCCCCCCCCCTTGATCACCAGATATCGCCTATTCTCCTCTAAACTGCTTGCATTAGAGTAGTGCAGCATGTTACTGCTTTCCGTTAATCCTATTCTGATGCATAGCCTGTCATTGTTGCTACAGTCATTGATACCTTACCCGCAATCCTAAATGCTTAGTATAGGATGCTAGTTTATCATCATTGGCCCTACATTCTTGTCAGTCTGCCTTGCTATACTATTGGGCCGTGATCACTCGGGAGGTGATCACGGGTATATACTTTACATACATACATACTATACAGATGGTGACTAAAGTCGGGTCAGCTCGAAGAGTACCCGCGAGTGATTCACGGATTGGGGGCTGAAAGGACCTTTGTCCCGACGGCCCTCTGTGTGGATCTTTGTGGCGGAGCGACAGGGCAGGTTGAGACCGCCTAGGAGAGAGGTGGGCCTGGCCCTGTTCGGCGTTCGCGGATACTTAACACGCTTAACGAGATCTTGGTATTTGATCTGAGTTGGCTACGAGCCTATACGCACTAACCATCTACGCGGGAGTAGTTATGGGTATCCCGACGTCGTGGTATCAGCCGAAGCACTTCGTGACGCCAGCGACTGAGTGGCGCGCGCCGGATTGGAACGTAAGCCTGCTCTTGTATTAAGGGGGCTAGTTCTGTTTTCGGCCGCGTACGCAACGTGCAGGTGTGCTATGGGCGATGGGCCCAGACCCCTGTGCGCTTAGGTTTAGACCGGCGTGCTGGCCTCTCTGTTGAGCCTAGGTGGGGCTGCGACGTGTTGATCTTCCGCGGCCGGGCATGACCCAGGAAAGTGTGTCCGGCCAAATGGGATCAAGCGTGCTGGGTAAGTTGGTGCACCCCTGCAGGGAAGTTAATCTATTCGAATAGCCGTGATCTTCGGTAACAGGACGACTTGGAGTTGTACCTTGACCTTATGACAACTAGAACCGGATACTTAATAAAACACACCCTTCCAAGTGCCAGATACAACCGGTGGTCGCTCTCCCTCAGGGATATGAGGAGGGGATCGCCGGGTAGGATTATGCTATGCGATGCTACTGGAGATGCTACTTGGAGATGCTACTTGGAGGACTTCAATCTACTCTCTTCTACATGCTGCAAGACGGAGGCTGCCAGAAGCGTAGTCTTCGACAGGATTAGCTATCCCCCTCTTATTCTGGCATTCTGCAGTTCAGTCCACTGATATGGCCCTTTACACATATACCCATGCATATGTAGTGTAGCTCCTTGCTTGCGAGTACTTTGGATGAGTACTCACGGTTGCTTTTCTCCCTCTTTTCCCCCTTTCCCTTCTACCTGGTTGTCGCAACCAGATGCTGGAGTCCAGGAGCCAGACGCCACCGTCGACGACGACCCCTACTACACCGGAGGTGCCTAATACTACGTGCAGGCCGCTGACGACGACCAAGAGTAGTTAGGAGGATCCCAGGCAGGAGGCCTGCGCCTCTTTCGATCTGTATCCCAGTTTGTGCTAGCCTTCTTAAGGCATACTTGTTTAACTTATGTCTGTACTCAGATATTGTTGCTTCCGCTGACTCGTCTATGATCAAGCACTTGTATTCGAGCCCTCGAGGCCCCTGGCTTGTATTATGATGCTTGTATGACTTATTTATGTTTTTAGAGTTGTGTTGTGACATCTTCCCGTGAGTCCCTGATCTTGATCGTACACGTTTGCGTGCATGATTAGTGTACGATTGAATCGGGGCGTCACAGTAAAGCATGGAATGGAGCTACTCAAAGAGCTTAACAAAAGTCCCTTAGTGACCTTGAACCAAAAGGGATCAGAAAATACAATTGCAAGCATGTGAACATGGCAAAAACATAATCAGATCACAGACTTAGTGAAAAACTGGAGCATGCAAATCAGATATCAAGTAGGCATGTTTACGAGCTCGATGCACTCACTATAGAGCATGTCATGACAATCTAAGCATACACCCATCAAGAATACACATTATACAAGCTAGACATGGCAAGAAAAACAACATAGCATGCACGGATCAACTACAACATCCTCGGCAAAATCGCTAACAAGTAGACAATCTGCCCAGATTCACGAAATAGCAAAAGTAGAGCTCGATTGACTCAAGCTAGGGTGCTCCATAATTGCAAAAAAGGCATGGATGGATAGAGCACTACAAGATTAACAAAACATGCTTACTGATCATCCTCAAAAGAGGCACGGATCACTAGGAAACAACATGAACATATGGCATATTGATAAAAATAGATCAAGGACTTAGTGGGATTGCTAAGTCCCTGAAATCAGCATTAACGAATGCACCACTTTGCAAGCTTGTGCTAGTCACCACACACATCACAAAAATACATGGATTGCACCTCTGGAAAGATGGCAAAGCATATAACAAAACTCATGTAGAGCTTAGGGGCATATCATGCACACAATAATCATGGCAAAAATGACAAATAGCTATTTGGAGCAGCAGATCTGACAATTATCTCACATAGCACTCTTCCAACAGCATTTCGGGCATCAAGATGAACTCAAATGAAAATGATGCCATGAGATGAAATGATGTACTCTCTGAGACGAACATTTTGATATGCTACACGCCCAAAACGGATCTACGGATGCAAAGTTACATCACGATGAACATATCAAAATAATTAGGGTTTCGGGAGGAAAGTCAACCATCTCAGATCTAGATCCGGATCGGGGTACTGTAGCGCACGGATTCCGAGGATCACCGGCCGGACTTGACGACCTCGCCGGAGTTGGAAGGGGCCGGCCGGAGGAGGTGCGGGCGTGCAGGAGGAGGTGCGGGCCGGGGTGGCCGCGGGCGGCACCGGCGAGATGGGGCGGCGCGGCGGAGCGGTGGCCGGGCGCGGGGAAGAGACGTCGGGCGGCGGCGGACGACAGCCGGGCGGCGGGGCGCGGTGACTGGGCCGCGGGGGCCTCGCCTGGGCCTCCCGGGCCGGTGCGGTGGGAGACGGCGGCGGCGAGTGGCGGCTTGCCATGTGGCGGCGGCGGCGCGGGTCGGACAATGTCCGGCCTGCGGAAATTTCATCCGGCGGCAGCGGGTGGAGATGGATCTAGGGTTTCGAGAGAGGGGAAAATGAGAATTTCGGAGGGGGTCTTTAAATAGGCATAGGAGGAGCTAGGAGTGTCGAAATGAGGTGCGGTTTTCGGCCACGCGATCGTGATCGAACACTCTAGAAGATAGAGAAGGTTTTGGTGGGTTTTGGGCCAAAATGGAGGGGTGTTGGGCTCCAACACACACGAGGCCTTTTTGGTCCGTCGGTTAACCGTTGGAGCATCAAACGAAGTCCAAATGATACGAAACTTGACAGGCGGTCTACCGGTAGTAAACCAAGGCTGCTTGGAAAGTCTCGGTCCAATCTGAAATGTTTAACCCCCACACACGAAAGAAAGGTAGAAATGACCACCGGAGGAGAACGGAGCGCCAGAATGCAAGACGGACAACGGGGAAAAATGCTCGGATGCATGAGACGAACACGAATGCAAATGCAATGCACATGATGACATGATATGAGATGCATGACAATGACAACAACACACGGAGACAAAAACCCGAACCCGAGAAAATAAAATAACTTAGTGCCGGAAATGGCAAGAGTTGGAGTACATATTAGGTAAATCACACCCGGGGTGTTACACATGCCTGGTCGAGAAGCGGCCCTTCGTTAAGGTGGAGGAATTCTAGGATTCCGATAGGTCATCGAGTGGTTGACCAGTCTCGCGCTATATCATGACAGTCAGTTTTCAGCTTTCTCTACTGAGGTGCTCGTCCCGATGAACCAGGGCACAATCGCAGTAGTTCTCCTGGTGCCGACTTAGCCGATAGAGCGGAACGTAAGGCAGCAAAACACAGGAGCCGGGCAAACCCAACATTTGACCCAAGACATGATTCGGAGCTGATGTATATAAGGCCAAACTCGCGACATCGAACACTCCCTAAGGTATTCGGTCTTTATGGTGTAAACCGGGCCTAAACAGTGCCCTTTGTAAGAAGCCCCTAGTGTCCAGGTACGTGCGTTGTTCTGACGTGGCCACATGCCAAGACGTCAGCATCCTTCTCAATTGTACTGAGATTCCGAGGGATGTGTATCAACAAGAGACAGTAAAAAGGTTGATGCAGGGTCTTAATCTAAAAAGAATCCTTGGAACGGGTCCCTGCTGCACGTCTGCGCCTGTGTCTCTGTTGTGCCGTATCCTGGATGGGTGTAGCATGATTGTCATCTGTAAAAGAGAGGAACTTAGGTGAAAAATTATCGTGCAAAAAGGTGGGTTTAAAGAAACCATCTACAGTTCAAGATGAGTAAAAATTTCCACTTGTTTGCGCGCGTTGAGCCCCTTGTATTTGTAACAGGGGTGTGGTCATCAAACCTGTATGAATTTCATGTAGCTGCGCCGGACTCGTCTAACCATGTCCGTGGTCTTGACGACCTATCGAATGCTTTAGTTGGTGAGGCCGTTTTAGTGTGCGGCTGCCAAGGCAGCCGTACTCTCTTCGGCGCACAGGAATCGCTCAATATTTCCATTTACTATAATGATGTCACGTGGACCGGGCATCTTAAGTGTGAGGGAAGCATAATGCGGTATTGCATTAAAGCGAGCGAAAGCTCCGCGTCCAAGTAGTGCTTGATAGCCACCTTGGAACGAAGCAATGTGGAAGGTTAAATTTTCGCTACGGTAGTTATCAGGGAAGCCGAATATAACCTATAGTAGCAGGTAGACCGTGCAATGAGCCCCTGGGCATGGCGTTACTCCTCTAAAGGTAGTATTGTTGTGGCGAATTTTCGTTGGGTCTATCCCCATTTTGCAGATTGTGTCCTGATATATCAGGTTTAAGCTGTTGCCGCCGTCCATCAGGACTCGTGTGAAGTGCTATCCATCAATTATTGGATCTAATACCAGGGCAGCCCACCCTGCATTCCGGATACTTGCTGAGTAATCCTGATGGTTGAAGGTGACCGGTTGAGACGGCCATACTGTTTTGACTTTTGGTGGAAATTTCTTCTGTTCCCTAGTGTTTTGCTTGCGAGGCTCATCCTCGTCTTCGCTTGGTGTATTCTGCCCCTTATGTTCGGGTTGAGCTTGCCGGACTGCTTGAAGACCCAACATTCTCTATGGGTATGATTTGCAGGTTTATCAGGGGTGCTATGGATCTGACATATTTGGTCCAGAATTTTAGTTAAGCTGGACAGTTCATCTCTGGCGCCTTTAGAGGGCGGCTTTTGCTGACCTGACCGAGAGCTTCTGAATCCGGCGTTTACCGCCATGCTCTTCGGGCTGTCTTCTTTATTCCAGTGCTTATTATTTTTGCTGCGTCGTGATTTCCCGTTTCCATCTCTAACTTCGGATGTACTTGGGTCGCTGGTGCTGCACCGGGCTAACCAGCTGTCCTCGCCCATGCAAAAGCGGGTCATGAGGCTTGTTAATGCTGCCATTGTTCTTGGCTTTTCTTGGCCGAGGTGCCTGGCAAGCCATTCGTCTCGGACGCTGTGCTTAAAGGCTGCCAAGGCTTCAGCGTCCGGACAGTCGACTATTTGGTTCTTTTTAGTAAGAAACCTGTTCCAAAGCTTTTGGGCTGACTCTCAGGGCTGTTGAGTTATATGACTTAAATCATCTGCATCCGGTGGTCGGACATATGTCCCTTGAAAATTTGCCCGAAAGGCGTCTTCGAGCTCTTCCCAACTTCCAATGGAGCTTTCGGGGAGGCTTTTAAGCCAGTGCTGAGCTCGCCCTTTGAGCTTGAGGGGTAAATACTTGATGGCGTGGAGATCGTCTCCTCGAGCCATATGGATATGGAGGATATAGTCCTCAATCCAGACCCCAGGGTCTATTGTTCCATCGTATGCCTCTATGTCTACGGGTTTGAATCCCTCTAGAAATTCATGGTCCAGCACCTCATCGGTGAAACATAGGGGGTGTGCGGCACCGCTGTATTTGGGTGTACCGTGGTGTTCGGATGTTTGTTGTGTTGCGTCGTATGCTAGAGCGTGCTTGCGTAGTCCATAATGGATCTGGTTGCGCCGTCCTTTTGATGCAAGCCCTCGCGTGGGTCGCATATTGGCTTATGTGCAGCGTTGTTCACCGCTTTATGTTGGCCGTGAGGTCGTCTATCCGGCCGGATGGCCATTTCAATTTTTGGTTGCGGGGGATCTAAGGCCTCCTCATCGAATTCCGGTAGCAACTTCCGCTTCGGGTAGCTCTTGGTGTGGCGATTACTACCGTACTTCGTTACTGTGTAGAGTACTTCACTCCATTTGATTTTGAGTGTGTCTTGTGCAGCCTTGAGCCTTTGCTTCTATTTTTTCAGACCCTCGCCGTGGCGACAAGCCTTTGGTGGGCATTATGTTGCTCCTGGCGCCTGTCCGGTGTGATGTTGTCCGGACTGTTATCTTCGACGGGGTTGGGTTATTCGGCTTGATTTTCCGTGTTATCGTGGTCGGCCAATGGTTCACCCTGCTCTAACGCTGGGTCTATGTGATCGTTATTTCTGCCAGGGCGGGATTTGGGGCAGCGTTTACGCCATCCCTTTGACTGCTACTCGAGGGAACCACCCGTTGCTGCGTCCTTCCGTTCCTCGTTGTTATTTTCTTTGGGTGTGTCCACCATGTATACGTCATGTGATGAAGTGGGCCTCCAGTGCCCCGTGGACAGTGGTTCCTCTTCGACTCCTGCATCATCGTCCATACCGTCGATGTCTTCGGAGTCGAAGTCGAGAGTGTTGGTTAAGTCATCGACAGTGGCTACTAAGTGGGTGGTGGGTGGGCGCCGAATTTCTTCGTCATCCACATCCCAATCCTGCCAGACGTAGTTCGGCCAGGATCCTCCTGACAAGGAGAGAGACCTTAATGAGTTCAGTATGTCGCCGAAGGGCGAGTGCTGGAAAATATCCACGGAGGTAAACTCCATGATCGGCGCCCAATCGGATCCGATAGGGACGGGCTTAGGCGGTTCGGAGTCCGTGGCTGGAGAAGGATCTGACAGTTTGGTAACACAGCTCTCGTGAAGGGTAAGGTCGATATTCGGCGCGATCGCCGCTGAGGGTACGGCCTCCGTGACGGGGTCCATCCACCCGTCCATGGATGGCGCAACCGGCTCCGAATTGAGGCTCGGAGCGGCTGCCGGTGCGATCTCCTGAATACGGTCTGATGGTAGAGCTAAATCGTACTCATTGTGACCGTGCGGTGCACCAGGCAGGGGCTCGAATCCGTCGAAGATCAAGTCTCCTCGGATATCAGCCGTGTAGTTTAAGCTTCCAAACCTGACCTGATGGCCAGGGGCGTAGCTTTCGATCTGCTCCAGATGGCCAAGCGAGTTGGCCTGCAGTGCGAAGCCGCCGAACACAAAGATCTGTCCGGGGAGAAAAGTCTCGCCCTGGATTGCATTGCTATCGATGATCGTAGGAGCTATCAAGCCTAGCAGCGACGACACAGAGGAACTCTCAATGAAAGCACCAATGTCGGTGTCAAAACCGGCGGATCTCGGGTAGGGGGTCCCGAACTGTGCGTCTAAGGCGGATGGTAACATGAGGCAGGGGACACGATGTTTTACCCAGGTTTGGGCCCTCTTGATGGAGGTAAAACCCTACGTCCTGCTTGATTTATTCTTGATGATATGAGTATTACAAGAGTTGATCTACCACGAGATCGGAGAGGCTAAACCCTAGAAGCTAGCCTATGGTATGATTGTATGTTGTCCTACGAACTAAAACCCTCCGGTTTATATAGACATCGGAAAGGGCTAGGGTTACACAAGGTCGGTTACAAAGGAGGAGATGTACATATCCATATTGCCTAGCTTGCCTTCCACGCCAAGTAGAGTCCCATCCGGACACGAGACGAAGTCTTCAATCTTGTATCTTCATAGTCCAACAGTCCGGCGAAAGGATATAGTCTGGCTGTCCGGAGACCCCCTAATCCAGGACTCCCTCACTACCTAACATATTTATCCATTTAGTTCTATTTATTGTGGCAAGAATATTCAGATCCGTAAGATTCAAGACAAAAGTTTAATATTGACATAAAAATAATAATACTTCAAGCATGCAATCATGTCTTCTCAAAATAACATGGCCAAAGAAAGCTATCCCTACAAAATCATATAGTCTGGCTATGCTCCATCTTCACCACACAACATATTTAAATCATGCACAACCCCGATGACAAGCCAAGCAATTGTTTCATACTTTTGATGTTCTCAAACTTTTTCAATCTTCACGCAATATATGAGCGTGAGCCATGGATATAGCACTATATGTGGAATATAAGGGTGGTTGTGGAGAAGACAAAAAGGGAGAAGATAGTCTCACATCAACTAGGCATATCAATGGGCTATGGAGATGCCCATTAATAGATATCAATGTGAGTGAGTAGGGATTGCCATGCAACGGATGCACTAGAGCTATAAGTGTATGAAAGCTTAACAAAAGAAACTAGTGGGTGTGCATCCAACTTGCTTGCTCATGAAGACCTAGGGCATTTGAGGAAGCCCATTGTTGGAGTATACAAGCCAAGTTCTATAATGAAAAATCCCCACTAGTATATGAAAGTGACAAAACAAGAGACTCTCTATCATAAAGATCATGGTGCTACTTTGAAGCACAAGTGTGGAAAAAGGATAGTAGCATTACCCCTTTTTATTTTCTCTTTTTTTGGGCCTTCCTTTTTTTATTTGGCCTTTCTCTTTTTTGGGCCTTCCTTTTTTTATTTGGCCTTTCTCTTTTTTTGGCCTTTCTATTTTTTGGGGACAATGCTCTATTATTGATGATCATCACACTTCTATTTATTTACAACTCAATGATTACTCCTCAATACTTAGAACAAAATATGACTCTATGTGAATGCCTCCGGCGGTGTACCGGGATGTGCAATGAATCAAGAGTGACATGTATGGAAGAATTATGAACGGTGGCTTTGCCACAAATACGATGTCAACTACATGATCATGCAAAGCAATATGACAATGATGGAGCGTGTCATAATAAATGGAACGGTGGTAAGTTGCATGGCGGGTATGGCTATGGAAATGCCATAATAGGTAGGTATGGTGGCTGTTTTGAGGAAGGTATATGGTGGGTTTATGGTACCGGCGAAGTTGCGCGGTACTAGAGAGGCTAGCAATGGTGGAAGGGTGAGAGTGCGTATAATCCATGGACTCAACATTAGTCATAAAGAACTCACATACTCATTGCAAAAATCTATTAGTTATTGAAACAAAGTGCTACGCGCATGCTCCTAGGGGGATAGATTGGTAGGAAAAGACCATCGCTCGTCCCCGACCGCCAGTCATAAGGAAGACAATCAATAAACAAATCATGCTCCGACTTCGTCACATAATGGTTCACCATACGTGCATGCTACGGGAATCACAAACTTTCAACACAAGTATTTCTCAAATTCACAACTACTCAACTAGCATGACTTTATTATCACTATCTCCATATCTCAAAACAATCATCAGGTATCAAACTTCTCTTAATATTCAATGCACTTATATGAAAGTTTTTTTATATCCCTCTTGGATGCCCATCATATTAGGACTAAAGTCATAACCAAAGCAAATTACCATGCTGTTTAGAGACTCTCCAAATGATATAAGTGAATCATGAGAGTTCATCTATTTCTTCAAAATAAAACCACCACCGTGCTCTAAAAAGATATAAGTGAAGCACTAGAGCAAGAACAAACTACTCCGAAAGATATAAGTGAAGATCAATGAGTAGTCGAATAATTATGCAACTATATGAAGACTCTCTAACATTTAAGAATTTCAGATCTTGGTATTTTATTCAAACAGCAAGAAAAACAAAATAAAATAAAATGACGCTCCAAGCAAAACACATATCATGTGGTAAATAAAAATATAGCTCCGAGTAAAGTTACCGATGAACAAAGACGAAAGAGGGGATGCCTTCCGGGGCATCCCTAAGCTTAGGCTCTTGGTTGTCCTTGAATATTACCTTGGGGTGCCTTGGGAATCCCCAAGCTTAGGCTCTTGCCACTCCTTATTCCATAGTCCATCGAATCTTTACCCAAAACTTGAAAACTTCACAACACAAAACTTAATAGAAAACTCATAAGCTCCGTTAGCGAAAGAAAACAAAACAACACTTCAAGGTACTGTAATGAATTCATTATTTATTTATATTGGTGTTAAACCTACTGTATTCCAACTTCACTATAGTTTATAAACTCTTTTACTAGCCATAGATTCATCAAAATAAGCAAACAACACACGAAAAACAGAATCTGTCAAAAACAGAACAGTCTGAAGTAATCTGTAACTAACACAAACTTCTGGAACCCCAAAAATTCTAAAATAAATTTCTGGACCTGAGGAATTTATATATTAATCATATTAAAAAATAATTAACTAAATATCACTTTCCAAATAAAAATGGCAGCAATTCTCGTGAGTGCTAAAGTTTCTGTTTTTTACAGCAAGATCAACAAAACTTTCCCCAAGTCTTCCCAATGGTTCTACTTGGCACAAACACTAATTAAAACATAAAAACTCAATCATAACAGAGGATAGATAAATTATTTATTACTAAACAGGAGCAAAAAGCAAGGAACAAAAATAAAATTGGGTTGCCTCCCAACAAGCGCTATCGTTTAACGCCCCTAGGTAGGCATGATGATTTCAATGATGCTCGCATAAAAGATAATAATTGAAACATAAATAGAGCATAATGAAGAATATGACTAGCACATTTAAGTCTAACCCTCTTCCTATGCATAGGGATTTTGTGAGCAAACAACTTGTGGGAACAAGAATCAACTTGCATAGGAAGGTAAAACAAGTATAACTTCAAAACTTTAAGCACATAGAGAGGTAACTTGATATTATTGCAATTCCTACAAGCATATATTCCTCCCTCATAATAATTTTCCGCATCATCATGAATGAATTCAACAATATAACTATCACATAGAGCACTATTTCCATGATGCACAAGCATAGAATTTTTATTACTCTCCACATAAGCAAACTTCTTCTCATGAATAGTAGTGGGAGAAAACTCAGCAAAATAACTATCATGGGATTGAAAATTGAAATCAAGATGGCAATTTCATTGTTATCATTATTCTTTAAAGCATATGTGTCATCACAATAATCATCATAGATAGGAGGCATGCTTTCATCATAATAAATTTGCACATCAAAACTTGGGAGACTACAAATATCATCTTCATTAAACATAGCTTCCCCAAGCTTGTGGCTTTGCATATCATTAGCATCATAGATATTCAAGGAATTCATACTAACAACATTGCAATCATGCTCATCATTCAAAGATTTAGTGCCAAACATTTTAATGCATTCTTCTTCTAACACCTTGGCACAATTTTCCTTTCCATCATACTCACGAAAGATATTAAAATGATGAAGCGTATGAGGCAAACTCATTTCCATATTTTTTTGTAGTTTTCTTTTATAAACTAAACTAGTGATAAAACAAGAAACTAAAAGACTCGATTGCAAGATCTAAAGATATACCTTCAAGCGCTAACCTCCCCGGCAACGGCGCCAGAAAAGAGCAATGGATAGTAGATAATGGTTTTTGTAATCTGAAAATATAAAAACAGCAAGGTAACTAATGATAAAAGTGAGCACAAACGGTATTGCAATGCATTGAAACAAGGCCTAGGGTTCATACTTTCGCTAGTGCAAGTTCTCTCAACAATAATAACATAATTGGATCATATAACTATCCCTCAACATGCAACAAAGAGTCACTCCAAAGTCACTAATAGCAGAGAACAAATGAAGAGATTTTGGTAGGATACGAAACCACCTCAAAGTTATTCTTTCCAATCAATCCGATGGGCTATTCCTATAAGTGTCACAAACATCCCTAGAGTTCGTACTAGAATAACACCTTAAGACACAAATCAACCAAAACCCTAATGTCACCTAGATACTCCAATGTCACCTCAAGTATCCGTGGGTATGATTATACATATGCATCACACAATATCAGATTCATCTATTCAACCAACACACAGAACCTCAAAGAGTGCCCCAAAGTTTCTACCGGAGAGTCAAGACGAAAACGTGTGCCAACCCCTATGCATAGGTTCATGGGCGGAACCCGCAAGTTGATCACCAAAACATACATCAAGTGGATCAATAGAATACCCCATTGTCACCACGGGTATCCTATGCAAGACGTAGATCAAGTGTTCTCAAATCCTTAAAGACTCAATCCGATAAGATAACTTCAAAGGGAAAACTCAATCCAATACAAGAGAGTAGAGGGGGAGAAACATCATAAGATCCAACTATAATAGCAAATCTCGCGATACATCAAGATCGTACCACCTCAAGAACACGAGAGAGAGAGAGAGAGATCAAACACATAGCTACTGGTACATACCCTCGGCCCCGAGGGAGAACTACTCCCTCCTCGTCATGGAGAGCACCGAGATGATGAAGATGACCACTGGAGAGGGGTTTTCCACTCCGGCATGGTGCCGGAACGGGTCTAGATTGGTTTTCGGTGGCTACGGAGGCTTCTGGCGGCGGAACTCCCAATCTCTTGTGCTCTCTGGAGGTTTTAGTATTTATAGGATTTTTTGGCGTAGGTCTCATGTCACGGGGGGGTCTCCGGGTTGTCCACGAGGCAGGGGCCCACGCCTAGGGAGGTGGGCGTGCCCCCCACCCTCGGGGGCGGCCCGGGACTCTCCTGGCCCAACTATTTTACTCCGGGGTCTTCTTTTGGTCCATAAAAAATCGTTAAAAATTGGCACGTCAATTGGAATCCGTTTGGTATTCCTTTTCTGTAAAACTCAAAAACAAGGAAAAAACAGAAACTGGCATTGGGCTCTAGGTTAATAGGTTAGTCCCAAAAATCATGTAAAATAGCATATAAATGCATATAAAACATCCAAGGTTGATAATATAATAGCATGGAACAATCAAAAAGTATAGATACATTGGAGACGTATCACCAACCTTGTAACATAGCGATTTGTCAAAATATGAAGGTAAAAATCACTAGCAGTATATATTTTTTGCAACTAAAATTCAGTAATTAAGCATAGATGGAGGCGAGGAGGCGTGTTTAGCCAGGCGTGCAGTGGGTGGCACAGTACTATTCGATTTGACAATGGGCGGCGTAGTTCCTAATACAACTTTAATGCAGACGAGGGAGAGGGTAGCTATTCCCGAAACATTGAACGACCAATGATGCATCCTCCTTCAATTAGCATCGTGTGAATGCATGAGGGAAGTAATGGGAGGACCGAGAAAAGAGGCAGCACGATATGAATGCAACGCAATTTGCACTCATATAATGGCGCCCCTCCATTCCAAATGCATCTACCACATCGTACGCACCTAAGCATTTGCCTAAGCACCTACACTAATAAGCGCAAAAGTGCTCACTCCAGACGCATGGAGGTGATGTGCGCGAGCAGCCAACGACTATGCCAGATGGTCCACGACACCGGCCTGCGGCATGGCACCGTGGATCGTCTCCATACGGTGTTGGCGACCGACTGGTGGATGGCGGCTGTCGACGCCAGCTACGACTCTCAGTTGGACCAGATGATCGTTCCCACCACCAACAGGTTCACCTTTGTCAAGAAGCTCGCGGACGACATCGCTGTACTCCTCCAGCCCGCGCGCCCGGGCTCCTCATTGCCTGCCACCCTAATCGGCCTCCATGGTCGGAACCTGCTCTTTCAAGCACTGGTGGCCCTGCGACTGCCCACCAACGCCACGAAGAATGTCCACCTGGAGGTCGCGCTCGCCGCGAGGTGCCTCACCCTGCAAGAAACCGTCGACCTACACATCCATGTGTACGAGCGAATCATGTACATAGGTATCTACAAGGCCAGTGAGGACACTACAACGTTGGCCTTCTTCATCCGGCTGGAAGCCTTGGATGCCTTTGTTGAGAAGCACCTTGACCTCGCCACAAAAGCCGCTGCTCCTTACCTGCCGGTCGGTGGTCCGGCCGGCGCACTGAGTTGAGGAGGAGGAGGTGGTACATTGATGGATGCATCTTTCTTCTTGCCTCCAGTAACCACCACTGTGATCGCATCATCGTGGCCTTAATTCTTATTTTGCTATTGCATTCTCATTCCAGTCAATACAGACATGTGCGATCCCTTTGCTCAATACAGACATGTATGTTCCAGTCTTATTTTTATTGGCTTGAATGAAGGTCTATCCTGCTATTAGGCGCCGCAGCGCGCTGTGCTCGCTGTTCGGTGCTGCGGCGCACTCTGCTTGCGTCGTTTGGCATGCTCTGCTCGTGTCCGTCGGCGCGCTCGGCTTGTGGACAACTTTTTCTTGCGTGTTCAACTGCTATATGCACATATATATGGTTGCTCGCCGTTGAGGCGACCGCAGAGCGCTCTGCTCGCGTTCCTCCACACGCGCTCTACCAACTGTTGGGCATTGATGACCCACAAGTATAGGGGATCTATCATAGTCCTTTCAATAAGTAAGAGTGTCGAACCCAACGAGGAGCATAAGGAAATGATAAGCGGTTTCCAGCAAGGTATTCTCTGCAAGTACTGAAATAAGTGGTAACAGATAGTTTTGTGATAGGATAATTTGTAACGAGCAACAAGTAACAAAAGTAAATAAAGTTCAGCAAGGTGGTCCAATCCTTTTTGTAGCAAAGGACAAGCCTGGACAAACTCTTATATAGAGAAAATTGCTCCCGAGGACACATGGGAATATCGTCAAGCTAGTTTTCATCATGCTCATATGATTCGCGTTCAGTACTTTGATAATTTGGTATGTGGGTGGACCGGTGCTTGGGTACTGCCCTTACTTGGACAAGCATCCCACTTATGATTAACCTCTATTGCAAGCATCCTCAACTAAAACAAAAGTATTAAGGTAAACCCAACCATAGCATGAAACATATGGATCCAAATTAGCCCCTTACGAAGCAACGCATAAACTAGGGTTTAAGCTTCTGTCACTCTAGCAACCCATCATCTACTTATTACTCCCCAATGCCTTCCTCTAGGCCCAAACAATGGTGAAGTGTCATGTAGTCGACGTTCACATAACACCACTAGAGGAGAGACAACATACATCTCATCAAAATATCGAACGAATACCAAATTGACATGACTACTAATAGCAAGACTTCTCCCATGTCCTCAGGAACAAAAGTAACTACTCACAAAGCATAAACATGTTCATAATGAGAGGGGTATTAATATGCATATAGGATCTGAACATATGATATTCCACCAAATAAACCAACTAGCATCAACTACAAGGAGTAATTAACACTACTAGCAACCTACTAGCACCAATCCCGGACTTGGAGACAAGAATTGGATACAAGAGATGAACTAGAGTTTTGAGAGGAGATGGTGCTGACGAAGATGTTGATGGAGATTGCCCTCTCCCTATGAGAGGAGCTTTGGTGATGACGATGGCGATGATTTCCCCCTCCGGGAGGGAAGTTTCCCCGGCAGAACAGCTCCGCTAGAGCCCTAGATTGGTTCCACCAAGGTTCCGCCTCGTGGCGGTGGAGTTTTGTCTGAGAAGATGGCTTATGATTTTTTCCCATCGAAAGACTTCATATAGCAGAAGATGGCCACCGGAGGGCCACCAGGGGGCCCATGAGGTAGGGGGCGCGCCCAGGGGGTAGGGCGCGCACCCACCCTCGTGGGTAGGGTGTGGCCCCCCTGGTGAATTTCTTCCGCTGAGTATTTTTTATATATTCTAAAAACGTCTTCCGTGAAGTTTCAGGACTTTTGGAGCTGTGCAGAATAGGTCTCTAATATTTGCTCCTTTTCCAGCCGAGAATCCCAGCTGCCGGCATTCTCCCTCTTTATGTAAATCTTGTAAAATAAGAGAGAATAGGCATAAGTATTGTGACATAATGTGTAATAACAGCCCATAATGCAATAAATGTCGATATAAAGCATGATGCAAAATGGACGTATCAACTCCCCAAAGCTTAGACCTCGCTTGTCCTCAAGCGAAAAGCCGAAATCGAAAAATATGTCCACATGTTTAGAGATAGAGGTGTCGATAAAAATAAAATACGGACATGAGGGAATCATGATCATTCCTAGAACAACAACTTATATAATTCTTGTCATATGATATCTTATGCTAGAGTAATAATTCAATCACAATTTCAAGTATGAATAGTAAACTTCATTGAAAACTAACAAACTATAATCTCAGCCATTGGAGCAACTGCAATTTATCATAACATAGGAAAGATTCAACATATAAGAGCTTTTCAGCAAGTCCACATAGTCAACTATCATATAGTCTTTCACAATTGCTGACACTCATGCAATACTTATGGGTATGGGGTTTTAATCGAACACCGAGAAAGATAGGGGCTTATAGTTTTGCCTCCCAATGTTTTACCTCAAGGGTAATGTCAACAGTAATAGTTCATGAAAACTCACATCCAATTAGCAATATATACAAGGATCTTTCCAACATACCGTGCTTGCCAAAGGATAAAATGTAAAAAGGAAGGGTGAAGATCACCATGACTCTTATGCAATGTAGGAGATAAAAGTAAAAGATAAGCCCTTCGCAGAGGGAAGCAGAGGTTTTCATTCGCTTTTAAAGTTGGATGCACAAAATCTTTATGCGAAAGAACATTACTTTATATTGCCACTTGTAATATGGACCTTTATTATGCAGTCTGTCGCTTTTATTTCTTCCATATCACACGATCATATAAAGCTTATTTCTCCCACACTAATAAGTCATACATATTTAGAGAGAAATTTTTATTGCTTGCACCGATGCCAACTTACTTAGAGGATCTTACTCAATCCATAGGTAGGTATAGTGGACTCTCATGGCAAACTGGTTTAAGGGTATTTGGAAGCACAAGTAGTATCTCTACTTGGTGCGATGAATTTGGCTAGCACGAGGGGGAAAGGCAAGCTCAACCATGTTGGATGATCCATGACAATATAATTTATCTCAGATGTAAGAAAACATAACCCATTATGTTGTCTTCATTGTCCAACGTCAACTCTTTTAGCATGTCATATTTTAATGAGTGCTCACAATCATAAAAGATGTCCAAGATAGTATATCTATATGTGAAGACCTCTCTTTCTTTATTACTTCCTATTAATTGCAACAATGACCAAAACTATGTTTGTCAACCCTCAACAACTTTTATTCATCATACTTTTTCTATGTGAGCTCATTACTCTCCATAAGACTCACATGATCTCTTTGTTTCTTTTTATTTCTTTCTCTTTTCTTTTATTCACTTAAGATCATGGCAAAATAATCAAGCCCTTGACTTAACACTAATCTTTATTATATAGCTCACGGACTCGATTACATAGAAGAATTATAAAGAAAAACTCATGACTAAATCATACTAAGAAATTTTATTCTACTAGATCAAGATATTACCAAAAGGATCGAACTAAGAAAAACGGTAAAGATAAAAGTGATGGTGATACGATACCGGGGCACTCCCCCAAGCTTGGCAGTTGCTAAGGGGAGTGCCCATACCAGATACTCAATTCTTCTTTGTTGGTGGAGACGGTGGTGATTTTGTTGATGGCGTAGGCTTCTTCTTTAATTTGCGCTTGAGGACATAATTTTGGTCCCTTAGGTCCTCGATCTCCTGCTCCAGGCTCAGTATTTTTTTGCATAGTTCCTGCTTGTTTTCCTGCAAGAGGCGAAAAGGGATAAACTCGATTTAGGTTTCTTTACCCTATCCGGGAGGCTTGACTTTTTGAACTCCACATGCATGTCCCCAGGTTGAGGTAGTGGGACTTCATCTTCATCTGAGCTTGTCTCCTCCTTTCCCCTGGGTTCATAGTCCTCTTCTTCTTCTTCCGTAGTCCAACCGCAATGCTCCACATCCCCATAGACCTTAGGATCTGCAAGGTAATCAGCCACATAGCTTTCTCCTTCTGAATCCTGGGACGACATGTTGCTCTGTCTGCAGCAGGATTGCTCAAAACAAAGACAAGAGATATTTGCATGATACGAGATTCAAAACCTCTGGGAGATATATAATGTATTTTTACCGACCAAAATACGTGTCGTGTACGAAAACGGAGTCCGGAGAGCACACGAGGTGCCCACGAGGTAGGGGGGCGTGCCCAGGAGGGTAGGGCGCGCCCTCCACCCTCGTGGAGCCCTCGTGTCCTTCCCGGACTACTACTTATTTTTCTGTTTTTCTAAATATTCCAAAACAGAGAAATATTGCCTTAAAAACTATTTTGGAGTCGGTTTACTTACCGTACCACATACCTATTCCTTTTCAGAGTCTGAAACGTTCCGGAAAGTGTCCCTTATGTATCCCTCCGGGGTTACGGTTTCAATAATATTGGTTTCAACATTTATGGGATTACCTGAGATATAATGTTTGATTCTTTGACCGTTCACCACCTTCGGATTTGTGCCTTCAAAGTTGTTGATTTTTATGGCACCGGAACGATAGACCTCCTCGATAACGTAAGGACCTTCCCATTTAGAGAGAAATTTTCCTGCAAAAAATCTTAAACAAGAGTTGTATAGCAATACATAATCTCCTATATTAAACTCATGCTTTTGTATTCTTTTGGCATGCCATCTTTTAACTTTTTCTTTAAACAACTTGGCATTTTCATAGGCTTGGGTTCTCCATTCATCAAGTGAGCTAATATCAAATAACCTCTTCTCAACAGCAAGTTTGAAATCATAATTGAGTTCCTTAATAGCCCAATATGCTTTGTGTTCTAGTTCGAGAGGTAAGTGACATGCTTTTCCATAAACCATTTTATACGGAGACATACCCATAGGATTTTTATATGTAGTTCTATAGGCCCATAATGCATCATCAAGTTTCTTGGACCAATTTTTTCTAGATCTATTAACAGTCTTTTGGAAAATTAATTTGAGCTCTCTATTACTCAATTCTACTTGACCACTAGACTATGGGTGATAAGGAGATGCAATTCTATGATTAACATCATATTAGCAAGCATTTTACGGAAAGCACCATGAATAAAATGTGAACCACCATCAGTCATTAAATATCTAGGGACTCCAAATCTTGGAAAATAACTTCTTTAAGCATTTTAATAGAAGTGTTATGATCAGCACTACTAGTTGGAATAGCTTCTACCCACTTAGTAACGTAATCAACATCGACTAAAATATGTGTATATCCATTAGAGGAAGGAAATGGTCCCATATAGTTAAAGCCCCAAACATCAAATGGTTCAATAACGAGTGAATAGTTCATAGGCATTTCTTGACGTCTACTAATATTACCAATTCTTTGACATTCATCATAAGATAAGACAAACTTACGGGCATCCTTGAAGAGAGTAGGCCAATAAAAACCAGATTGCAATACCTTATGTGCTATTCTATCTCCAGCATGGTGTCCATAAGCTTCGGAGTGACACTTGCGTAGGATCTGTTCCTGTTCATGCTCAGGTACACAACGTCTAATAACACCATCTACTCCTTCTTTATAAAGATGTGGGTCATCCCAAAAGTAATGCCTCAAATCATAGAAGAACCTTTTCTTTTACTGGTATGTGAAACTAGGTGGTATAAACTTAGCAACAATGTAATTAGCATAATCAGCATACCATGGAACAGTATGAGAAGCATTTATGACATTTAATTGCTCATCAGGAAAGCTATCGTCAATAGGAAGTGGGTCATAAAGCACATTTTCTAACCTAGACAAGTTGTCTGCAACAGGGTTCTCAGCTCCCTTTCTATCAACAATATGTAAGTCAAATTCTTGTAGCAAGAGAACCCATCTAATAAGTCTAGGTTTAGCATCTTTCTTTTCCATAAGATATTTAATAGCAGCATGATCAGTGTGAATAGTTACTTTAGAATCAACAATATAAGGTGTGAACTTATCACAAGCAAATACAACTGCTAAGAATTCTTTTTCAGTGGTAGCATAATTTCTTTGAGCATTGTCTAGGGTTTTACTAGCATATTGAATAACGTTTAATTTTTCATCAACTCTTTGTCCTAGAACAACACCTACAGCATAATCACTAGCATCACACATAATTTCAAAGGGTAAATTCCAATCAGGTGGCTGAACAATAGGTGCAGAGATTAATGCTTTCTTAAGTATTTCAAATGCTTCTACACAATCATCATCAAAAACAAATGGTATATCTTTTTGTAATAAATTAGTCAGAGGCCGAGAAATTTTTGAGAAGACCTTAATGAACCTCCTATAAAATCCGGCATGACCAAGGAAACTTCTTATACCTTTGATGTCCTTGGGACATGGCATCTTTTCAATAGCATCAACCTTGGCTTTATCAACTTCAATACCTCTTTCAGAAACTTTGTGCCCCAAGACAATACCTTCATTAACCATAAAGCGGCACTTTTCCCAATTCAAGACAAGATTAGTTTCTTCACATCTCTGCAAAACTCGATCAAGGTTGCTCAAGCAATCATCAAAAGAAGATCCATAGACGGAGAAATCGTCCATGAAAACCTCACAAATCTTTTCACAAAAGTCAGAGAATATAACCATCATGCGTCTTTGAAAGGTAGTAGGTGCATTACATAGACCAAAAGGCATACGCCTATAAGGAAAAGTACCAAAAGGGAAAGTAAAAGTAGTCTTTGATTGATCTTTGGATGACACAGGTATTTGGGAGAAACCAGAATATCCATCTAGAAAGCAAAAATGTGTCTGTTTGGATAATCTTTCTAGCATTTGATCAATAAAAGGTAAGGGGTAATGATCCTTTTTAGTTGCCTTATTTAATTTACGGAAATCAATTACCATCCTATAACCTGTAATAATTCTTTGAGGAATCAATTCATCTTTATCATTAGGAACGACAGTAATACCTCCCTTCTTAGGGACACAATGGACAAGACTTACCCACCGACTATCAGCAACATGATAGATTATACCTGCCTCAAGGAGCTTTAGTATTTCCTTTCTTACCACTTCTTTCATTTTAGGATTCAGTCGTCGTTGATGATCACGAACTAGTTTAGCATCTTCTTCCAAATTTATTTTATGTTGACATAGAGTGGGACTAATGCCCTCAAGATCATCAAGAGTATACCCAATAGCAGCATGGTGCTTCTTCAGAGTTTTCAATAATCTCTCTTCCTCATGCTCTGAAAGGTTAGCACTAATAATAACATGGTATATCTTTTTCTCATCAAGATAAGCATATTTAAGAGTATCAGGTAACGGTTTAAGCTCAAACATGGGATCACCCTTGGGTGGAGGAGGATCCCCTAGGATTTCAATAGGTAAATTGTGTTTCAAAATAGGTTCCTGTTTAAAGAATACTTCATCTATTTCCCTTCTTTCATTCATAAACATGCCATTTTATGGTCTAGCAAATAATGTTCTAAGGGATCACTAGGAGGTACGGCAATAGAAGCGAGACCAATAATTTCATCCTTACTAGGTAATTCTTCTTCACGGTGTTGTCTACTAAATTTAGAAAAATTAAATTCATGAGTCATATCATCTGAACTGATAGTAACAACATCCCTTTTGCAATCTATGGTAGCATTAACAATGTTTCAGAAGGGTCTACCAAATTCATGGGACAAAAGCTATCTTGTGGGGAACCAAGAACAAGAAAATCAACAGGATATTTAGTTTTCCCACACAAGACTTCAACATCTCTAACAATTCCCATCGGTGAAATATTATCTCTATTGGCAAGTTTAATTGTGACATCAATATCTTCTATTTCCGCAGGTGCAATCTCATGCATAATTTCTTTGTATAAGGAATGAGGTATTGCGCTAGCACTAGCACCCATATCACATAATCCATGATAACAATGATCTCCTATTTTAACAGAAATAACAGGCATGCCTACCACAGGTCTAGGTTTATCTTTAGCACAAGGTTTAGCAATTCTAGCAGTTTCATCACAGAAATAAATAACATGCCCATCAATATTATCAGACAAGAGATCTTTAAAAATAGCAATATTAGGTTCAACTTTAACTTTCTAAGGAGGTGTATATGTTTTAATATTGCTTTTACGAACCACAGTTGAAGCTTTAGCATGATCCTTTATCCTAATAGGGAAAGGTGGTTTCTCAAGATACACAGTAGGAACAATAGGATCATTATAAGTGACAATCTTTTCTTCAACTTTAATAGGTGCAACTACTTTTACTTCTATGGGAGGATGATATTTAAACCACTTCTCCTTGGGGAGATCAACATAAGTAGCAAAAGATTCACAGAAAGAAGCTACTATCTCAGAGTCAAGTCCATATTTAGTGCTAAATTTATGGAAAACATCGGTATCCATAAAAGATTTAACACAGTCAAAACTAGGTGTCATACCTGACTCCTTAACTTTGTCGAGGTCCCAATCTTCAGAGTTGCGTTTAATTATTTCCAATAAATCCCATTTGAATTCAATAGTCTTCATCATAAAAGAGCCAGCACAAGAAGTATCAAGCATGGTGCGATTGCTATCAGAAAGCCGAGCATAAATTTTTTGAATAATCATTTCTCTTGAGAGCTCATGATTGGGGCATGAATATAACATTGATTTAAGCCTCCCCCAAGCTTGAGCGATGCTTTCTCCTTCGCGAGGCCAAAAATTATATATATAATTGCGATCACGATGAACAAGATGCATAGGATAAAACTTCCGATGAAATTCCAATTTCAATCGTTTGTAATTCCAAGACCCCATATCATCACATAGCCTATACCATGTTGATGCATCTCCCTTCAAAGATAAAGGGAAGACCTTCTTCTTAACAACATCTCCGGGTACACCTGCAAGCTTAAATAATCCACAAACTTCATCCACATATATTAGATGCTCATCAGGATGCTTTGTTCCATCTCCTAAAAAGGGATTAGCTAGCAGTTTTTCTATCATACCCGAAGGAATTTCAAAGCAGACATTTTCATTTTCAATAGGTTCAGTAGGTTGAGGAGCAACTCTTTGCTCTACTTGCCGGGGTGAAGATACCCCGAACAAGCCCCTCAGAGGATTACTTTCCATAGTAACAAGTGACAGTAAATTTCAGCACACTATATAAATTTTTCCTTACCAAATTCCACCTATCAAAGGCGCTTCACTCCCCGGCAACGGCGCCAGAAAAGAGTCTTGATGAACCACAAGTGTAGGGGATCTATCGTAGTCC
Organism: Triticum aestivum; assembly: GCF_018294505.1. Classification (NCBI taxonomy): domain Eukaryota; kingdom Viridiplantae; phylum Streptophyta; class Magnoliopsida; order Poales; family Poaceae; genus Triticum; species Triticum aestivum. The sequence continues at coordinate 586,397,055 of NC_057812.1, read as the reverse complement.
TTTCGATAAGCAAGAGTGTCGAACCCAATGAGGAGCAGAAGGAAATGATAAGCGGTTTCCAGCAAGGTATTCTCTGCAAGTACTGAAATAAGTGGTAACAGATAGTTTTGTGATAGGATAATTTGTAACGAGAAACAAGTAACAAAAGTAAATAAAATGCAGCTAGATGGACCAATCCTTTTTGTAGCAAAGGACAAGCCTGGACAAACTCTTATATAGATAAAAGCGCTCCTGAGGACACATGGGAATATCGTCAAGCTAGTTTTCATCACACTCATATGATTCGCATTCGGTACTTTGATAATTTGGTATGTGGGTGGACCGGTGCTTGGTACTGCCCTTACTTGGACAAGCATCCCACTTATGATTAACCTCTATTGCAAGCATCGACAACTACAACAAAAGTATTAAGGTAAACCTAACCATAGCATGAAACATATGGATCCAAATCAGCCCCTTATGAAGCAACGCATAAACTAGGGTTTAAGCTTCTGTCACTCTAGCAACCCATCATCTACTTATTACTCCCCAATGCCTTACTCTTGGCCCAAACAATGGTGAAGTGTCATGTAGTCGACGTTCACATAACATCACTGGAGGAGAGACAACATACATCTCATCAAAATATCGAACGAATACCAAATTGACATGACTACTAATAGCAAGACTTCTCCCATGTCCTCAGGAACAAAAGTAACTACTCACAAAGCATAAACATGTTCATAATCAGAGGGGTATTAATATGCATATAGGATCTGAACATATGATATTCCACCAAATAAACCAACTAGCATCAACTACAAGGAGTAATTAACACTACTAGCAACTGTAACATCCCAAATTTTCAATTTGGAATGTTATACATTAGACCATCATTTCATATCATAATTTATTTGCTTTTGGTTTTGATCCTAGAAATTCCATGCAACTCATGGACCCACGGAGAGAGTTGAGGATTTCGTTACTTTCATATTTGAGTTTTCTCATATTTTGCGAATAGGATCATTTGATTTTAATTATTTTATCATCAATTATTTCTATTACAAAAATATGAGAGAGGGAATAAAATGACTTTCCCAAAATAAAGAAATATTGATGATTTAATAATAAAATCAAATGAAATTTTATTTCGGAGTTTTTCGGTATTTTATTTGAATTTAGGAAAAATGTGCGTTTTTCAAAATTGCATTTAGGCCCCAAATAAATGTTCACCTTGTGCGGCTTGATTTTAGAAGCCTAGGAAAATTTATTTCGGGAGTTTTGGAGTCCGTTTAGTATTTCTTTTATTTGCTTTTCTGCGCGGAATAATTTTTTTTAAAAAACGCGAACCTACTCTGGGCCGTACCCGAGCGGGACTCCGCCCGAGGGCAGCCTTTATAAGCCGCCCGACCCAAGCCGCCGGCCCACCGCGCCCGAAACCCTAGCCACCGCCGCCCGCCGCCGCCGCCGGAGCCGCCGCCGCTGCCGCTGGATCCGCCGCCATAGGTCAACCTCGTTTTCGTCGCCCGTTTTTTTTAAAAGAGAAAAAAGAAAAAAAAGTCCCGGTTATATTTTTTTAGTTTCGGTTTTTTAAATAGATCGGTTTTTCCGGTTTATTTTTTTAGCGAGCGTTCGTCCGTTCGTTCGTTCGAGCGAACGTTCGTCGTTTTTCTTTTTCTCGGATTAAATCCGCAATTTTTCTGATCACGATTCCTGATCCGATTTTTGTTTTAGTATAACTTTTCGCTCGTTTATCGGAATCAGGCGATTCAAGCACGTGGAGTTTCATCTCGAAACCCTCTATCCGTTTAACCAACTTAAACAAGTTTTTGCCACTGTAAAAATTGCCCTAGATCTAGAATAGTAAACGAAGCCTGTTTCTTTTGCCGTTTGACTTTCGTTGCTTCGTTTGATTTGATTCTTTTTGCAAACCGTAGTTCTTAAGTTGAAGCTTCTGGTTAGATCTCTTATTTGAGTTTTACATGTGCATTAGATGAATACTTATTGTATGCTTGTTTGTTTGTCTGCTATAGAATACCCGGAGTGCGCCGCCTGTTACTTCGAATCTCTAGGTTTCGCGGATCATCAGCAAGTCAAGTAACACTTTGACCATACCTCCTACTACCTAGTTTTATTGCGTTAGATCAATCCTAAAACATTGCATGATTAGGATCTAATTAAATTGTGGGATGGGAAGTAGTTGAGGTAGTACCTATTACCTATTGTATTATCAAACCTTTGGGAGTTACTTCTACGTTTGCCTAGTATGCCATGCTATGCTAGTAGACGTGGATTGGGTGAGTGATATCCATGACAAATGTGAGTTTGTTAATTAATCGTTTATCTAAGGTGGCAACTTAAACACACATCTGGGTGGATTGAGGTACCTGGGTATTCCAGGATTGCCTGTTTTTCTTTATGGACCGTCACCCAGGCCCAAAGGGATCATGAGATTTTTCATACTAGAAACTTCCGTGTGCAGCCACAAGCTATTATGGGCTCTAGCATAGTTGATTAAGTCATGCAAACTCTTACATGGTAGACTAGTAGATGTAGGGGAAAGTAGGTGTAACGGTCTATCCATCGTAAGGTGCTAGCGCTTCTGAAAGACTATGTCTCGGTCATCCGTTTCTCAAACACCATGTAGTGCGAGAAACCAAACGGAGGCGATCGAGTCTTGTGGGGAAAAGTGCGCAAACCTCTGCAGAGTGTATAAACTAATCATGGTTAGCCATGTCCCCGGTTATGGACAGCTTGAGTATCTAGTACTTGGATTATCATGTGAATCTCAACATGTTACTCTAAAAATTAATTTTGTTGGGTTTTGTTTAATGATGATGCTTAATTGGGATTGAGGATGCTGTCAACCATTCTTAATGTTTAACAACTACCATGATAGTTAAATAAAATTTATTCCTTTGTAGTAGGGAAAAATTGGCTTTTCGCAAAACGGTAACCATAGAGCTTTCCACCAGCCAAATATGCATATAGTATAGCTGTTTCATTTCATTACTCTCTGTGTGTTACTTTGCCAGCATATTCCATGTGCTGACCCGTTTCGGGCTGCAATGTTAATGTTGCAGACTTTTCAGACGACGATTAAGGAGTTTTTAGGTCGTGGTTCTATACTCAGTGATGCCGTTGGAGTTGATGGACTCACTTATCTTTGAAGCCTTCCGCTGTTATAGTTATTAGATGGCCTTAAGCCATATTTATTGTAATAGGCTCTCTATTGAGACACTCGATGTAATAAGTGTGTGATTGCTACTCTGTTATAAATCCTCCAAGTACTATGTGGTGTCAGCATTACTGATTCGGGGATGACACATGAGCACAGAGATCAGACTGTTTGAGGTCTGGTCGCTACAGAGATGCTATCAGAGCACACGCTGACTGTAGGACACGACCACTAAGCTAAAGACCTAGATCACTATTCACTCTCTTCTCTTCTGACCTCTCATCTTTTCTACTCTTTAGGATGGCAGATGCAAGGAACAAGCTCACGCAACCGGATGACGATACACCCTTTGGACGTCACTTGAAGGAAGTCACTAGATACCTGAGCATAGGAGTACCAAGCTTCACCAGAACCTACAACACCACTTTACCTGAAGAAGAGCGCTGGATGATTCAAGTTCAAGTTCCAGGAAGGATGTTCATGCCAGTCACTAAGCCCGTAGAGTTTTATTTTGATGCACCAACTTGGAGTCTAGGAAAGAGCATGGCAGCTCATATCGCCATGGGACGCATTGGAGAAGTCTACCGCAATGATCTCAAGGATACTATCTACCAGATTTGTGGGCGCTGAGATGAGCACTGGGAGATGATCAGCACCAGAAAGGATAGATCAATTGTAGCTTTTATCCAGGAACTAAACCAGCACATTCGACGATAGGAGAACCAGATGTGTGCCGACATGATAGACCTGAAGAAGGCAAGGACAAGAATCAAGGAACTGGAGGAAGAACTCAAGGCTACATGTGAAGATTATGAAGAAGAAATTGAAGTATTGGTGGAGAAGAATGACGGTCTGATCAAGAAGATCGGGATATTTATGGGAGGCCCTACACCAATAGATGAAGACGAAGAACCCAAGGAGATTCGCCCGGAAGACTACATCATCATCGACGACACCGACTTGGATCCAGATGATAGCGATGATGACTATGTTGATGAAGCCGGAGTAGATATCATGGAGTCTGCAACCGAAGAATATTTCTAGTAGACCACCTCATCAGTAGTAGTAGTCCACCATGTAAATACAGTAGTCCGAGCACTTTTGTGATAGTTAGATCGATTGTATGCCCTTGTTTGAATGAATGAAGTGAATTGTTTGCTTTTACCTCATGTGCATATGGGTAGTGTTTTCTCTTTAGACCCCCTCTATTCTAAACTCTCATCTTTTCTAAACCCTCAGATGCCTCCGAGACGTGACCCCGGATTTACCTTTCCACCGGAGCTCACCCAGTTGATGCAGCAGTAGAACACATTGATGCAGTTGCTAGTTCAGAATCAGAATCAGGGGAACAACAACAACAACCCACCACCACCACCACCTGTTGATCACTTAGCCCGTTTTCTTAGGCTAAATCCGCCGGTGTTTTCCAGTAGCACCGAGCCAATAGTAGCAGATGATTGGCTCCACAAGACAGCTAGAGAGTTGACCACAATAGGATGCACGGATGTGGAAAAGGTGAAGTTTGCCGCACATCAGCTTGAAGGACCCGCAGCATCATGGTGGGAGAATTTCACAGCCACTTTCCCTGTCGACACTGTCACTTGGGACTAGTTTCAGTAGGCTTTTCGTACTGCCCATGTTTCAGCAGGAGCTATGGCCATGAAGAAGCATGAGTTTCGCAACTTGCGCCAAGGAGGACGGACAGTTGGCCAGTATGTGGAGGACTTTAGTAAATTAGCATGTTATGCCCCAGATGACGTTGCTACGGATGCAGCTAAGCAGGAGAAGTTTATAGAAGGACTGAATGATGAGTTGAGCATGCAGTTGATGGTAGCAACCTTCAACAACTACCAGGAGTTGGTAGACCGTGCTCTTATGATTGAAGGGAAGCAGCAGCAGATTGAGAACGGCAAGAGAAAGTATGGACAAGGGAAGTATAATTCAGGAGCTCAGCAGAAGCCACGTTTTACCCCTAGACCGGGAGGGCATTTTCAGCATACCCATGGAGGAGGTAGCTCGCACAATCACAATGGCACCAAGAATGGTAATGGCAATGGAGGAAGCAACGGCCAGAACCGTACCAACCCATCAACCCCAGCCAAGAAAGACCTGAGCCAAGTCACTTGCTTTAAGTGCCAGAAGACCGGACATTATGCCAATGAATGTCCTGAAGGCCAGAATGGCAATGGAAGCTCTGGGAAGAAGCCGAACCCTTTCAACAGGGGACAGGTGAACCACGTTAACGTGGAGGAGGTTGAAGAGCAGCCGGATGCCATAATCGGTAAGTTTTTGGTTAAGTCATTTACTACACTCGTTCTTTTTGATACTGGTGCATCGCATTCATACATATCAAGGGGATTTGTGGATAAGTATAACCTGCCCACTAAGGTTCTTAGAACACCTATGCTAGTAAGCTCACCAGGAGCGGAGTATATGGCCAGTCAAGGATGTTTTCAAGTGCCATTGAGTATAGGTAGGCATGTGTTTCCCTCGGATTTAATCATTTTGGAATCACAAGGATTGGATGTAATTCTGGGTATGGATTGGCTGTCGATGTACGGAGGAAACATTGATTGCGCTAGTAAGACAATTTTGCTTACTACCCCAGAAGGGAGAAGGATCAAGTATGTATCCCGACATGTGCCAAAAGGGACTCAAGTAAATTGTTTAACAGGAGTTGTGTAGGAGGAGGTACCAGTGGTAAGGGATTTCCCCGAAGTATTTCTAGAAGAGTTGCCAGGCATGCCACCGGATAGAGATATTGAGTTTTTGATTGAGCTATTGCCAGGCATAGGGCCAATATCAAAGAGACCATATAGGATGCCTGCAAAGGATTTGGTGGAAATTAAGAAGCAGATTAAGGAGTTACTGGATAAAGGTTACATTCGCGCAAGTTCGTCGCCTTGGGGATCACCAGTACTTCTAGTGGAGAAAAAGGATGGATCGTTAAGGATGGTTGTTGATTATTGAGGATTGAATGATGTAACCATCAAGAACAAGTACCCACTACCTACTATCTACCAGATTTGTGGGCGCCGAGATGAGCACTGGGAGATGATCGGCACCAGAAAGGATAGATCAATTGCAGCTTTTATCCAGGAACTAAACCAGCACATTCGACGACAGGAGAACCAGATGTGTGCCGACATGATAGACCTGAAGAAGGCAAGGACAAGAATCAAGGAACTGGAGGAAGAACTCAAGGCTACATGTGAAGATTATGAAGAAGAAATTGAAGTATTGGTGGAGAAGAATGACGGTCTGATCAAGAAGATCGGGATATTTATGGGAGGCCCTACACCAGTAGATGAAGACGAAGAACCCAAGGAGATTCGCCCGGAAGACTACATCATCATCGACGACACCGACTTGGATCCAGATGATAGCGACGATGACTATGTTGATGAAGCTGGAGTAGATATCATGGAGTCTGCAACCGAAGAATATTTCTAGTAGACCACCTCATCAGTAGTAGTAGTCCACCATGTAAATACAGTAGTCCGAGCACTTTTGTGATAGTTAGATCGATTGTATGCCCTTGTTTGAATGAATGAAGTGAATTGTTTGCTTTTGCCTCATGTGCATATGGGTAGTGTTTTCTCTTTAGACCCCCTCTATTCTAAACTCTCATCTTTTCTAAACCCTCAGATGCCTCTGAGACGTGACCCCGGATTTACCTTTCCACCGGAGCTCACCCAGTTGATGCAGCAGCAGAACACATTGATGCAGTTGCTAGTTCAGAATCAGAATCAGGGGAACAACAACAACAACCCACCACCACCACCACCTGTTGATCACTTAGCCCATTTTCTTAGGCTAAATCCGCTGGTGTTTTCCAGTAGCACCGAGCCAATAGTAGCAGATGATTGGCTCCACAAGACAGCTAGAGAGTTGACCACAATAGGATGCACGGATGCGGAAAAGGTGAAGTTTGCCGCACATCAGCTTGAAGGACCCGCAGCATCATGGTGGGAGAATTTCACAGCCACTTTCCCTGTCGACACTGTCACTTGGGACTAGTTTCAGTAGGCTTTTCGTACTGCCCATGTTTCAGCAGGAGCTATGGCCATGAAGAAGCGTGAGTTTCGCAACTTGCGCCAAGGAGGACGGACAGTTGGCCAGTATGTGGAGGACTTTAGTAAATTAGCACGTTATGCCCCAGATGACGTTGCTACGGATGCAGCTAAGCAGGAGAAGTTTATAGAAGGACTGAATGATGAGTTGAGCATGCAGTTGATGGTAGCAACCTTCAACAACTACCAGGAGTTGGTAGACCGTGCTCTTATGATTGAAGGGAAGCAGCAGCAGATTGAGAACGGCAAGAGAAAGTATGGACAAGGGAAGTATAATTCAGGAGTTCAACAGAAGCCACGTTTTACCCCTAGACCGGGAGGGCATTTTCAGCATACCCATGGAGGAGGTAGCTCGCACAATCACAATGGCACCAAGAATGGTAATGGCAATGGAGGAAGCAACGGCCAGAACCATACCAACCCATCAACCCCAGCCAAGAAAGACCTGAGCCAAGTCACTTGCTTTAAGTGCCAGAAGACCGGACATTATGCCAATGAATGTCCTGAAGGCCAGAATGGCAATGGAAGCTCTAGGAAGAAGCCGAACCCTTTCAACAGGGGACAGGTGAACCACGTTAACGTGGAGGAGGTTGAAGAGCAGCCGGATGCCGTAATCGGTAAGTTTTTGGTTAAGTCATTTACTACACTCGTTCTTTTTGATACTGGTGCATCGCATTCATACATATCAAGGGGATTTGTGGATAAGTATAACCTGCCCACTAAGGTTCTTAGAACACCTATGCTAGTAAGCTCACCAGGAGCGGAGTATATGGCCAGTCAAGGATGTTTTCAAGTGCCATTGAGTATAGGTAGGCATGTGTTTCCCTCGGATTTAATCATTTTGGAATCACAAGGATTGGATGTAATTCTGGGTATGGATTGGCTGTCGATGTACGGAGGAAACATTGATTGCGCTAGTAAGACAATTTTGCTTACTACCCCAGAAGGGAGAAGGATCAAGTATGTATCCCGACATGTGCCAAAAGGGACTCAAGTAAATTGTTTAACAGGAGTTGTGTAGGAGGAGGTACTAGTGGTAAGGGATTTCCCCGAAGTATTTCTAGAAGAGTTGCCAGGCATGCCACCGGATAGAGATATTGAGTTTTTGATTGAGCTATTGCCAGGCATAGGGCCAATATCAAAGAGACCATATAGGATGCCTGCAAAGGATTTGGTGGAAATTAAGAAGCAGATTAAGGAGTTACTGGATAAAGGTTACATTCGCGCAAGTTCGTCGCCTTGGGGATCACCAGTACTTCTAGTGGAGAAAAAGGATGGATCGTTAAGGATGGTTGTTGATTATTGAGGATTGAATGAAGTAACCATCAAGAACAAGTACCCACTACCAATGATCAATGATCTGTTTGATCGATTGCAAGGAGCTAATGTATTTTCCAAGATCGATCTGCGATCAGGATACCACTAGTTGAAGATTCGAGAACAGGATATACCTAAGACATCTTTTACCACCAGGTATGGGCTGTACGAGTATACCGTTATGTCATTTGGTCTGACTAACGCACATGCCTATTTTATGAACATGATGAACAAAGTGTTTATGGAGTTCTTGGATAAGTTTGTCGTGGTGTTCATTGATGATATTCTGGTTTACTCGAAAAGTGAAGAGGAGCATATGGAGCATTTGCGATTGGTACTTGAGAAGCTCAGAGAACATCAGTTGTATGCCAAGTTCAGCAAATGTGAGTTTTGGTTGAAGGAAGTAGGATTCCTCGGACATGTTATATCCGGAGAAGGTATAGCAGTAGATCCCACTAAGGTTGACACTGTGACAAATTGGGAAGCGCCAACAACAGTTGGAAAGATCCGGAGTTTTCTTGGACTCGCAGGATACTACCGGAGATTTATTGAGAATTTCTCAAAGATCGCGAAGCCTATGACGGAGTTATTAAAGAAGGATACCAAGTTCAAATGGACTGAGGAATGTGAGGCTAGTTTCCATGAGTTGAAGAAATGCTTGGTTACTTCACCAGTGTTGATTTTGCCAGACCAGACCAAGGACTATGAGGTGTATTGCGACGCTTCACGTCGAGGACTTTGAGCAGTGCTTATGCAGGAAGGGAGAGTTGTTTCATATGCCTTAAGACAGCTTAAGCCTCATGAGTTGAATTATGCTACGCATGATTTGGAGTTAGCAGCCGTAGTGCATGCATTAAAAACATGGAGACATTTCCTCATTGGAAATCATTGTGAGGTGTACACGGATCACAAGAGTTTGAAATACATTTTCACACAGAAGGAGTTAAACCTCAGACAAAGGAGATGGTTGGAGCTCATCAAGGATTATGATATGAGATTGCATTAGCATCCCGGAAAGGCTAATGTAGTATCTGACGCATTGAGCCGTAAGAGCCATGTCAATACACTAAAGACGGGAGAAATACCAAAGGAGTTAGCCGAGGATCTTCGTGAGCTATGTTTGGAAATAGTTCTGAGAGGCTATGTAGCAGCATTGGAGATTCAGTCAACTTTGATGGATAGAATCAGAGAAGCTCAGAAGACTGACAAGGAGATTGCCTCTATAAAGGAGAAAATGAGCGAAGGAAAGGCTAAAGGATTTCGTGAGGATGAGCACGACACCCTATTGTTTGAAGACCGTGTTTATGTGCCCAATGACCCAGAGATCAGGAGGTTGATTCTGCAAGAGGCACATGATTCACCGTATTCAATTCACCCAGGAAATACCAAGATGTATTTGGATTTGAAGGATATTTTCTGGTGGACCGGAATGAAGAAAGATATTGCAGAGTATGTAGCAGTTTGTGATGTGTGTCAGAGAGTAAAGGCAGAGCATCAGAAGCCAACATGATTGCTACAGCCATTGCCAATACCCGAATGGAAGTGGGATAAGATAGGCATGGACTTTATCATGGGATTACCCAGGACTCGTTCAGGCTATGACTCGATTTGGGTTGTAGTCGATCGGTTGACGAAAGTATCTCATTTCACCCCAGTAAAGACCACTTACACCAGTGCTAAGTTGGCAAAGATATACATGACCAGGATTGTATGCTTAGATGGAGTTCCGAGGAGTATAGTATCAGATAGAGGAACCCAATTTACCTCAAAGTTCTGGAATCAGTTGCATGAAACTTTGGGTACCAGGCTAGAGTTCAGCACAGCTTTTCATCCACAGACAGATGGACATACCGAGAGAGTCAATTAGATTTTGGAGGACATGCTCAGAGCTTGTGCGCTAGATTATGGATCTAGTTGGGACGAGAATTTGCCGTATGCCGAATTCTCTTAAAACAACAGCTATCAATCCAGTTTAAAGATGGCGCCTTTCAAAGCCTTGTACGGAAGAAGGTGCAGGACACCGTTGTTGTGGGATGAAGTTGGAGACCGCCAGTTGTTTGGACCTGATTTGATTAAGGAGTCTGAACAGAAGGTGAAATTGATTCGCGATAGGCTCAAGGTAGCTCAATCCCGGCAGAAAAGTTATGCAGATTCTAAACGCAAGGAGACAGTTTACGAAGTCAGAGATAGAGTTTATCTTCGAGTATCCCCACTCCGGGGAACAAAGCACTTTGGTGTTAAGGGAAAGTTAGCGCCACGATTTGTAGGACCATACCGAGTATTGGAACGTATGGGAGAAGTGGCCTACAAGTTGGAATTGCCTAAAGGATTGTCAGGAGTTCATGATGTGTTCCAGGTTTCTCAGTTAAAGAAGTGCCACGTGGAGATGGCTGACATACCGCTGAGAGATACGGTACCACTTGAAGCAATTCAGTTGGATAGTGATTTGACCTATGAGGAGAAACCAGTTAAGGTTCTAGAGTATGCCAGTCGAGTCACCCGCAACAAGGTTATCAAGTTTTGCAAGGTTCAATGGAGCCACCACACAGAGGATGAAGCCACCTGGGAGTGAGAGGAAGATTTGCTCAAGGACCACCCTCACCTATTTTCTAGCCAACCCGAATCTCGAGGGCGAGATTCATGTTAAGGGGGGTAGGTTTGTAACATCCCAAATTTTCAATTTGGAATGTTATACATTAGACCATCATTTCATATCATAATTTATTTGCTTTTGGTTTTGATCCTAGAAATTCCACGCAACTCAAGGACCCACGGAGAGAGTTGGGGATTTCGTTATTTTCATATTTGAGTTTTCTCAAATTTTGCGAATAGGATCATTTGATTTTAATTATTTTATCATCAATTATTTATATTACAAAAATATGAGAGAGGGAATAAAATGACTTTCCCAAAATAAAGAAATATTGAGGATTTAATAATAAAATCAAATGAGATTTTATTTCAGAGTTTTTCGGTATTTTATTTGAATTCAGGAAAAATGTGCGTTTTTCAAAATTGCATTTAGGCCCCAAATAAATGTTCACCTTGTGCGGCTTGATTTTAAAAGCCCGGGAAAATTTATTTCGGAATTTTTGGAGTCTGTTTAGTAGTTCTTTTATTTGTTTTTCTGCGCAGAATAATTAAAAAAAACGCGAACCGACTTTGGGCCGTACCCGAGCGGGACTCCACCCGGGGGAAGCCTTTATAAGGCGCCCGACCCGAGCTGCCAGCCCACCGCGCCCGAAACCCTAGCCGCCGCTGCCGCCCGCCGCCACCGCCGGACCCGCCGCCCGAGGTCAACCTCGTTTTCGCCGCCCGTTTTTTTTAAAAAAGAAAAAAGTCGCGGTTTTTTTAGTTTCAGTTTTTTGAAATAGATCGGTTTTTCCGGTTTATTTTTTTAGCGAGCGTTCGTCTGTTCGTTCATTCTAGCGAACGTTAGTCGTTTTTCTTTTTCTCAGATTAAATCCGCGATTTTTCTGATCGTGATTCCTGATCCGATTTTCGTTTTAGTATAACTTTTCGCTCGTTTATCGGAATCAGGCGATTCAAGCGCCTGGAGTTCCATCTTGAAACCCTCTATCCGTTTAACCAACTTAAACAAGTTTTTGCCACTGTAAAAATTGCCCTAGATCCATAATAGTAAACGAAGCCTGTTTCCTTTGCCGTTTGACTTTCGTTGCTTCGTTTAATTTGATTCTTTTTGCAAACCGGAGTTCTTAAGTTGAAACTTCTGGTTAGATCTCTTATTTGAGTTTTACCTGTGCATTAGATGAATACTTATTGCATGCTTGTTTGTTTGTCTGCGATAGAATACCCGGAGTGCGCCGCCTGTTACTTCAAATCTCTAGGTTTCGCGGATCATCAGCAAGGCAAGTAACACTTGGATCATACCTCCTACTACCCAGTTTTATTGCATTAGATCAATCCTCAAACATTGCATGATTAGGATCTAATTAAATTGTGGGATGGGAAGTAGTTGAGGTAGTACCTATTACTTGTTGTATTATCAAACCTTTGGGAGTTACTTCTACGTTTGCCTATTATGCCATGCTATGCTAGTAGACGTGGATTGGGTGAGTGATATCCATGACAGATGTGAGTTTGTTAATTAATGGTTTATCTAAGGTGGCAACTTAAACACACATCTAGGCGGATTGAGGTACCTGGGTATTCCAAGATTGCCTGTTTTTCTTTATGGACCGCCAACCAGGCCCAAAGGGATCATGAGATTTTTCATACTAGAAACTTTCGTGTGCAGCCACAAGCTATTATGGGCTCTAGCATAGTTGATTAAGTCGTGGGAACTCTTACAGGGTAGACTAGCAGATGTAGGGGAAAGTAGGTGTAACGGTCTATCCATCGTAAGGTGCTAGCGCTTCTGAAAGACTATGTCTCGGTCATCCATTTCTCAAACACCATGTAGTGCGAGAAACCAAACGGAGGCGATCGAGTCTTGTGGGGAAAAGTGCGCAAACCTCTGCAGAGTGTATAAACTAATCATGGTTAGCCGTGTCCCCGGTTATGGACAGCTTGAGTATCTAGTACTTGGATTATCATGTGAATCTCAACATGTTACTCTAAAAATTAATTTTGTTGGGTTTTGTTTAATGATGATGCTTAATTGGGATTGAGGATGCTGTCAACCATTCTCAATGTTTAACAACTACCATGATAGTTAAATAAAATTTATTCCTTTGTAGTAGGGAAAAATTGGCTTTTCGCAAAACGGTAACCATAGAGCTTTCCACCAGCCAAATATGCATATAGTATAGCTGTTTCATTTCATTACTCTCTATGTGTTACTTTGCCAGCATATTCCATGTGCTGACCCGTTTCGGGCTGCAACGTTAATGTTGCAGACTTTTTAGACGACGATTAAGGAGTTTTTAGGTCGTGGTTCTATACTTAGTGATGCCGTTGGTGTTGATGGACTCACTTATCTTCCAAGCCTTCCGCTGTTATAGTAATTAGATGGCCTTAAGCCATATTTATTGTAATAGGCTCTCTATTGAGACACTCGATGTAATAAGTGTGTGATTGCTACGCTGTTATAAATCCTCCAAGTACTGTGTGGTGTCAGCATTACTGATCCAGGGATGACACCTGAGCACAGAGATCAGACTATTTGAGGTCTGGTCGCTACAGCAACCTACTAGCACCAATTCCGGAGTTGGAGACAAGAATTGGATACAAGAGATGAACTAGGGTTTTGAGAGGAGATGGTGCTGATGAAGATGTTGATGGAGATTGCACTCTCCCAATGAGAGGAGCGTTGGTGATGATGATGGCGATGATTTCCCCCTCCGGGAGGGAATTTTCCCCGGCAGAACGGCTCCGCCAGAGCCCTAGATTGGTTCCGCCAAGGTTCCTCCTCGTGGCGGCGGAGTTTCGTCCGAGAAGATGGCTTATGATTTTTTTTCCATCGAAAGACTTCATATAGCAGAAGATGGCCACCGGAGGGCCACCAGGAGGCCCACGAGGTAGGGGCGCGCCCAGGGGGGTAGGGCGCGCCCCCACCCTCGTGGGCAGGGTGTGGCCCCCCTGGTGAATTTCTTCCGCTGATTATTTTTTATATATTCTGAAAACATGTTCCGTGAACTTTTAGGACTTTTGGAGCTGTGCAGAATAGGTCTCTAATATTTGCTCCTTTTCCAGCCGAGAATCCCAGCTGCCGGCATTCTCCCTCTTTATGTAAATCTTGTAAAATAAGAGAGAATAGGCATAAGTATTGTGATATAAGGTGTAATAACAGCCCATAATGCAATAAATATCGATATAAAAGCATGATGCAAAATGGACGTATCAGGCGTGCGCACGATCACGTCGGGGCCCCCGTATCGTGCCCCGCAACACAACAAGCACACCCACGATGACACATAGAGAGGGGAGGTCCAGCGGTGCTCCAGCGGAGTTCGACAAGCATAGAGTGGAGACGCACGCGAGATAGACGGATCTCTCGGTGGTGTACACCATCGACCCGGCCGTGGTGGACAACTACATCAACAACGTTGACCAGTTGCTTGATGGAGACAAGTACAATGTGGTCGACATCGACCTCTAGTACACCGCCGGTCGTCTCAGCATAGATCATAAGGTTGCTGTCGCCCAGTTGTGCGCGCGCTATCATGTCCTCATCTACCACAACTGCATGGCCATAGAGCCTTGCGACCGTTTCAACATGTTTGTCAACATCACCGACTACAAGTTCGCCACGGTGGAAACCAAAGACGATGTAAAAGTGCTCAGTGTTACGGGCTTGTCCTACAAGAACCTTGTCGAAATCCGTGACCACCATAGGGTCTGGGGCAGCATGAAGGAGGACTCCCTGGTCGAACTCGCCTCGGCCATCATCGACCCCTACTACGAAAAGATGAAGCAGGATACCTAGAGAACAAGCCCCGTATCCTAGCACAGGGCCTGGATGTGGTAACTGGATGAACCTCACCTCAGGTTCGCGGCCAAGAGCGTGTACATATGCTACGAGATGCACATGCGGATCGTTGACATGAGGAAGTGCCTCGTTACCCAAATCGACGAGCCCGGATTGAGCCACAAGTAGAGGAAGCGTCACAAAAAGTAGATGATGATCAGATGATCGTTTATGCTAGTTAATCATGCATGTAATATATAGTTTACTTTATTGGTGTGTGGAAATGTCATGTGTGTAGTAGCCACCTATGTAATTATGCATGTAATAGTTTACTTTGGTGCATGCAAATGCCATGGTTGTAGTAGCCACCTATGTAAGTGGATGTTTAATTTGGTTATGCAAGCATGTCCTTATAAGTGTGTGTATATATATGTTGTTGTTCTGTATGCAATCCCATCGCACAACACACATGTCTTATTAGCAGCAACCGTCTGTGTTATTATCGGTATTCACACACATTTCTGACTACAGACCTATTTGCCGTGTATCACACACATCTTTTTCATTTGAACCATTTCTGTTCTCATGTCTCAACGCAAACAGTTCATCCGAGTGAACCGCATGCCGTATATCGCACACACCTTTGATCAGGCTGACTGTTTCCATTGTGTTGCCTAATCACAAACAGTTCATCCGAGTGAACCGTATGCTGTACATCGCGCACACCTTCATCTGGCTACCCGTTTCTTTTGTTCCTCCTCATCGCAAACAGTTAACTGAGATGAACCGTATGCCCTGCATCGCAGACGCAACTAAAATCTGAACCGTGTTTGATGCATCCTCCATCGCAAACATTTTGCACCTTTTTTGATGTTTTATTACACCACCGTTTGCGAGTATGGCATCGCACACAATTTCGTCGGAGGGCTCTGATCATAGTGTCGCGTTAGCAGCATCCTGCAGTAGTGTTATCACTAGGTTCATGTTCATCACCAGATTGTGTCAGCATCAGAAATAGAGATATCATTGGGATTCTCATGTGTGTCCATAGCAGGTTCACTAGCATGCAAAGTCCTATTAGTTTCCTTTTTCTTTTCATTACTAGGACCAGGTGCATTATTATTAACTCTCTGATAATCTTGCTCAACTCTCTTAGGATGACCTTTAGGATACAAGGGTTCCTAGGACATTTTACCACCTCTAGTCATAACCCTAGCAACATTATCATTATTTTTACTATTCAACTCATTAAGCAAATCATCCTGAGCTTTAAGTACTTGTTCTACTTGAGTTGTAACCATGGAAGCATGTTTACTAATAAGCTTAAGATCATTAATAGTTCTGTTCATATAATCACCCAAGTGGTCAAGCATGTAAGCATTACGTTTCAATTATCTACTAACATAAGCATTGCATTTTTCTTGTTTAACAATAAAATTATCAAACTCATCCAAGCATTGACTTGCAGACTTATTATGAGGGATATCACCTTCATCAAATCTATGGAGAGAGTTTACCTCTACTACCTGTGTCGGGTTATCAAGACCATGTATCTCTTCAATAGGTGGTAGATTCTTAACATCTTCAGCTTCAATACCTTTTTCTTTCATAGATTTCTTCGCCTCTTGCATATCTTCAGGACTGAGAAATAGAATACCCCTTTTCTTTGGAGTTGGCTTCGGAGTTGGTTCAGGAAGTGTGCAATCATTATCATTACTCAATATATTATTCAATAGCAATTCATCTTGCTCAACAGTTCTTTCCCTAAAAACACAACCATCACAACTATCCAGGTGGTCTCTGGAAGCATTGGTTAGTCCATTATAAAAGATATCAAGTATTTCATTTTTCTTGAAAGGATGATCGGGCAAAGCATTAAGTAATTGCAGAAGCCACCCCAAGCTTGTGGGAGACTCTCTTATTCAATTTGCACAAAATTAAATATTTCCTCTAAAGCAACTTGTTTCTTATGAGCGGGGAAATATTTTGCAGAGATGTAGTAAATCATATCCTGGGGACTAGGCACACAACCAGGAGCAAGAGAATTAATCCATAACTTAGCATCACCCTTTAATGAGAAAGGAAACAATTTGAGAATATAATAATAGCGAATTTTTTCCTCATGAGCAAATAGGGTGGCTATATCATTCAATTTAGTAAGATGTGCCACAACCATTTCAGATTCATAACCATGGAAAGGATCAGATTCAACCAAAGTAATTAACTCAGGATCAATAGAGAATTCATAATCCATATTATTAAAAAAGATAGGTGGAGTAGCAAAAGTAGGATCATATTTCATTCTAGCATTCAAGGATTTTTCTTTCAGCTTAGCTAATAATTTCTTAAGATCCTCTCTATCATTGCAAGCAAAGAAGTCTCTAGCAGTTTCTTGATCCATAACATAACCCTCATGTACAACAGGCAATTCACATCTAGGGGGAGAAGCATAATCTTCAGTTTCAATAATATCATCAGTTTCAGTAATTTCATTCTCTCTAACCCTAGCAAGTTGTTCATCAAGAAATTCACCTAATGGCACAATATTATCAAGCAGAGAAGTAGTTTCATCATAAGCATCATGCATAGCAGAAGTGGCATCATCAATAACATGCAAAATATTGGATTCAATAACAGGTGTAGGTGTTGCAAGTTTACTCAAAACAGAAGGTGGATCAAATGCAGAGCTGGATGGCAGTTCCGTACCTCCCCTCGTAGTTGAGGGAAATACCTTAGTTCTTTGATCTTTAAAATTCCTCATAGTGATCAGTAGATATAAATCCCAAGTGACTCATAGAATAGAGCTATGCTCCCCGACAACGGAGCTAGGAAAAGGTCTTGATAACCCACAAGTATAGGGGATCGCAACAATTTTTGAGGGTAGAGTATTGAACCCAAATTTATTGATTTGATACAAGGGGAGCCAAAGAATATTCTCAAGTATTAGAAGTTGAGTTGTCAATTCAAACACACCTAAAAGACTTAATATCTGCAGCCAAAATATTTAGTAGCAAATTAGTGTGGAAGTAATTGTAACGGTGGCAAAAGTAACAGTAGTACTTTTGTAGCAATCATAACAGTGGCAACAGAAAAGTAACTTCGCAAAGATCAATATGTGAAAAGCTCGTAGGAAATGGATGAATGATGGATAATTATGTCGGATGGTATTCATCATGCAACAGTTATAACATAGGGTGACACACAACTAGCTCCAATTCATCAATATAATGTAGGCATGCATTCCGAATCTAGTCATACGTGCTTATGGAAAAGAACTTGCATGACATCTTTTTTCCAACCCTCTCGTGGCAGTGGGGTCCTATTGGAAACGAAGGGATATTAAGGCCTCCTTTTAATAGAGTACTGTACCAAAGCATTAGCACTTAGTAAATGCATGAACTCCTCAAACTACGATCATCATCGGGAGTGGTCCCAACTATTGTCACTCCGGGGTTCCCGGATCATAACACGTAGTAGGTGACTATAACTTGCAAGATAGGATCAATAACACAAATATATTCATGAAAACATAATAGGTTCAGATCTGAAATCATGGCACTCGGGCCCTAGTGACAAGCATTAAGCATAGAAAAGTCATATCAACATCAATCTTAGAACATAGTGGATACTAGGGATCAAACCCTAACAAAACTAACTCGATTACATGGTAAATCTCATCCAACCCATCATGGTCAAGCAAGCCTACTATGGGATTACTCACGCACGGCGGTAAGCATCATGAAATTGGTGATGGAGGATGGTTGATGATGACGATGGCGACGGATTCCCCTCTCTAGAGCCCCGAACGAACTCTAGATCTGCCCTCCCGAGGAAGAACAGGGCTTGGCGGCGGCTTTGTATCATAAAACGCGATGAATCCTTCTCTCTATTTTTTCTCCCCGAATGTGAATATATGTAGTTGGAGTTGAGGTCGATGGAGGTACAAGGGGTCCACAAGGACGGGTGGGCGCGCCCTAAGGGGGTGGGCGCGCCGCCCACCCTTGCGGATAGGGTGTGGGCCCCCTTCACTTGATTCTTTCGCTAATATTTTTTATTAATTACAAAAGTGATCCGCGTGAATTTTTAGGTCATTACGATAACTTTTATTTCTGCACAAAAATAACACCATGGCAATTCTGCTAAAATAAGCATCAGTCCGGGTTAGTTCCATTCAAATCATGCAAGTTAGAGTCCAAAACAAGGGCAAAAGAGTTTGGAAAAGTAGATATGACAGAGAAGTATCACCGGCATCGGCACTAGCCACGTGGGCATGACCCGTCGCGCGATGATAATAATGTCCAGGCCTTACTAGATCAGGCCAGGGCACGTCAAGAGATAGAGCTGGCGGCTCAGTTAGCGGCTCATCAACAACTCCAACGTAACCTGTCAGTGTCTATAGAGACCGGGATGACTTCCAGGATATTGGGTGTGCCATGTTTAGCATCGGCTCTATGCAATGAGCATTTTCCAAAGGATTTCAAGTGCCCTCAAAAGGTACCCAATTACACTATGGATCAGCCTACGGATGATTGGATCGAGAGCTACGAGCTGGCTATGGAGATATTGGTGTTGGGGAACGAAGTAAATTAAAAAAAATTCCTACGCACACGCAAGATCCATCTAGGTGATGCATAGCAACAAGAGGGGAGAGTGTTGTCTACGTACCCTCGTAGACCGAAAGCAGAAGCGTTATGACAACGTGGTTGATGTAATCGTACGTCTTCATGGTCTGACCGATCCTAGTACCGAAAGTACGGCACCTCCATGATCTGCACACATTCAGCTCGGTGAAGTCCCACGAACACTTGACCCAGCTGAGTGTCGAGGGAGAGCTTCGTCAGCACGACGGCATGATGACAGTGATGATGAAGCTACTGGCGCAGGGCTTTGCCTAAGCACTGCAACGATATGACCGAGGTGGATTATGGTGGAGGGTGGCACCGCACACGGCTAATACAATGTCAACTTGTGTGTTCTAGGGTGCCCCTCTGCCCCCGTATATAAAGGAGCAAGGGGAGGGGGCCGGTGGCCTCATAGGGTGCGCCCTAAGGGGGGAATCCTACTCCTACTAGGAGTAGGTTCGCCCTTTCCTAGTCCAACTACGAGGGGAAGGAAAGAAGAGGAGGGGAGAAGGAAAGAGGGCCGGCCCCCCAAGCCCTAAACCAATTCGGTTTGGGCCTAGGGGGGGGGGGGGGAGGGCGCGCCCCACAGCTCCCTTGCTGCCCTCTATTTCCACTAAGGACCATGAAGGCCCATTGACCCCGAGGGGGGGGGGTTCTGGTAACTCCCTGGTACTCCGATATTTATCCGATGACCCCTAGAACCTTTCCGATGTCCGAATATAACCTTTCAATATATCAAACCTTATGTCTCGACCATTTCGAGACTCCTCGTCATGTCCGTGATCTCATCCGGGACTCCGAACAACCTTCGGTACATCAAAACACATAAACTCATAATACCGATCGCCATCGAACGTTAAGCATGCGGACCCTACGGGTTCGAGAACTATGTAGACATGATGGAGACTCATCTCCGCTCAATAACCAACAGCGGAACCTGGATGCTCATATTGGTTCCTACATATTCTACGAAGATCTTTATCGGTAAAACCGCATAACAACATATGTTGTTCCCTTTGTCATTGGTATGTTACTTGCCCGAGATTCGATCGCCGGTATCTCAATACCTAGTTCAATCTCATTACTGGCAAGTCTCTTTACTTGTTCTGTAATGCTACATCCCGCAACTAACTCATTAGTCGCATTGCTTGCAAGGCCTATAGTGATGTGCATTACCGAGAGGGCCCAGAGATACCTCTGTGATACAGGGAGTGACAAATCCTAATCTTGATCTATGCCAACTCAACAAACACCATCGGAGAGACTTGTAGAGAATCTTTATAGTCACCCAGTTACATTGTGATGTTTGATAACACACTAATTGTTCCTCTGGTATTCGGGAGTCGCATAATCTCATAGTCACAGGAACATGTATAAGTTACGGAGAAAGCAATAGCAGCAAACTAAACGATCAAAGTGCTAAGCTAATGGATGGGTCAAGTCAATCACATCATTCTCTAATGATGTGATCCCTTTCATCAAATGACAACTCTTGTCCGTGGCTAGGAAACTTAACCATCTTTGATTAACGAGCTAGTCAAGTAGAGGCATAGTAGTGACACTCAGTTTGTTTATATATTCACACATGTACTCAGTTTCTGGTTAATACAATTCTGGCATGAATAATAAACATTTATCATGATATAAGGAAATAAATAATAACTTTATCATTGCCTCTAGGGCATATTTCCCTCAGTCTCCCACTTGCACTAGAGTCAATAATCTAGTTCACATCGTCATGTGATTTAACACCAATAGTTCATCTCTTTATGTGATTAGTTCACATCTCCATGTGACTAATACCCAAAGGGTTTACTAGAGTCAATAATCTAGTTCACATCCCTATGTGATTAACACCCAAAGAGTGATCATGATTTTCTTGTGAGAGAAGTTTAGTCTACAGGCCTGCAACATTCCGATCCGTATGTATTTCGCAAATTTCTATGTCTACAATACTCTACACGGAGCTACTCTAGCTAATTGCTCCCACTTTCAATATGTATCTAGATCGAGACTTAGAGTCATCTAGATCGGTGTAAAAAGCTTGCATTGATGTAACTCTTTACGACGAACTCTTTTATCACCTCCATAACCGAGAAATATTTCCTTAGTCCTCTAAGGATAATTTTGACTGCTGTCCAGTGATCTACTACTAGATCACTATTTTACTCCCTTGCCAAAATCATGCTAAGGTATACAATAGGACTGGTACACAGCATAGCATACTTTATAGAACATATGACTGAGGCATAGGGAATGACTCTTCATTCTCTTTCTATTTTCTGTCGTGGTCGGGTTTTGAATCTTTACTCAACTTCACACCTCGCAACACAAGCAAGAACTCCTTCTTTGACTATTCCATTTTGAACCACTTCAAAATCTTGTCAAGGTATGTACTCATTGAAAATATATCAAGCGTCTTGATCTATCTCTATAGATCTTGATGCTCAATATGTAAGTAGCTTCACCGAGGTCTTTCTTTGAAAAACTCCTTTCAAACATTCCTTTATGCTTTCCAGAAAATTCTACATTATTTCCGATCAACAATATGTCATTCACATATACTTATCAAAAATGCTGTAGTGCTCCCACTCACTTTCTTGTAAATACAGGCTTCACCGCAAGTCTGTATAAAACCATATGCTTTGATCACTTTATCAAAGCATATATTCCAACTCCGAGATGCTTGCACCGGTCCATAGATGGATCGCTGGAGCTTGCTCACTTTGTTAGCACCTTTAGGATCGACAAAACCTTCTGGTTGCACCATATACAACTCTTATTTAAGAAATCCATTAAGGAATGCAATTTTGACATTCATTTGCCAGATTTCATAAAATGTGGCAACTGCTAACATGATTCGGTTAGACTTTTAAGCATTGATACGAGTGAGAAAATCTCATCGTAGTCAACACCTTGAACTTGTCGAAAACATTTTTGCGACACTTCGAGCTTTGTAGATAGTAACACTACTATCAGCGTCCGTCTTCCTCCTGAAGATCCATTTATTCTCAATGACTCACCGATCATCGGGCAAGTCAATCAAAGTCCATACTTTGTTCTCATTATCGCGGAATATGGGCTCATTATCGCTTCCACATAGTTCATAGGTTCGTCATGGTCTAGTAACATAACTTCCAGAACATGATTACCATACCACTCTAATGCGGACCGTACTCTGGTTGACCTACAAGGTTCGGTAGTAACTTGATCTGAAGTTTCATGATCATCATCATTAGCTTCCTCACTAATTGGTGTAGGAATCACTGGAACTGATTTCTGTGATGAACTACTATCCAATTCGGGAGAAGGTACAATTACCTCATCAAGTTCTACTTTCCTCCCACTCACTTCTTTCGAGAGAAACTCCTTCTCTAGAAAGGATCCATTCTTAGTAACAAAATATCTTGCCTTAGGATCTGTGATAGAAGGTGTACCCAATAGTTTCTTTTGGGTATCCTATGAAGACGCACTACTCCGATTTGGGTTCGAGCTTATCAGTTTGGAACTTTTTCACATAAGCATCGCAACCCCAAACTTTAAGAAACGATAGCTTTGGTTTCTTGCCAAACCATAGTTCATACGGTGTCATCTCAATGGATTTAGATGGTGATCTATTTAACGTGAATGCAGCTGTCTCTAATGCATAACCCCAAAACAATAGTGGTAAATTGGTAAGAGACATCATAAATCGCACCATATCCAATAAAGTACGATTACAACATTCGGACACACCATTATGCTGTGGTGTTCCAGGTGGCATGAGTTGCGAAACTATTCCACATTGTTTCAAATGAAGACCAAACTTGTAACTCAAATATTCGCCTTCGCGATCAGATCGTAGAAAATTTATTTTCTTGTTACGATGATTTTCCACTTCACTCTGAAATTCTTTGAACTTTTCAAATGTTTCAGACTTATGTTTCGTTAAGTAGATATACCCATATCTTCTCAAATCATATGTGAAGGTCATAAAATAACGATACCCGCCGTGAGCCTCAACACTTACCGGATCGCATACATCAACATGTATTATTTCCAATAAGTCAGTTGCTCGCTCCATTGTTCCAGAGAACGGAGTCTTAGTCATCTTGCCCATGAGGCATGGTTCGCAAGCATCAAGTGATTCATAATCAAGTGATTCCAAAAGTCCATCAGCATGGAGTTTCTTCATGCACTTTACACCAATATGACCTAAATGGTAGTGCCACATATAAGTTGCACTATCATTATTAACTTTGCATCTTTTGGCTTCAATATTATGGATATGTGTATTACTACGATCGAGATTCAATAAACCATTTATATTGAGTGTATGACCATAGAAGGTTTTATTCATGTAAATAGAACAACAATTATTCTTTGACTTAAATGAATAACCATATTGCAATAAACATGATCCAATCGTATTTATGCTCAATGCAAACACCAAATAACATTTATTTTAGGTTCAACACTAATCCCGAAGGTAAAGGGAGTGTGGGATGATGATCTTATCAACCTTGGAATCACTTCCAACTCTCATCATCACCTCGCCCTTAACTAGTCTCTGTTTATTTTGCAACTCCCGTTTCGAGTTACTACTCTTAGCAACTGAACCAGTATAAAACACTGATGGGTTGCTATAAACACTAGTAAAGTAAACATCAATAACATGTATATCAAATATACCTTTGTTCACTTTGCCATCCTTCTTATCCGCCAAGTATCTAAGGCAGTTCCACTTCTAGTGACCATTTCCTTTGAAGTAGAAGCACTCAGTTTTAGGCTTGGGTCTATCTTTGGGCTTTTTCATGGGAGTGGCAACTTGCTTGCCATTCTTCTTGAAGTTCCCTTTCTTTCCCTTGCCCTTTTACTTGAAACTAGTGGTTTTGTCAACCATCAATATTTGATGCTTTTCTTGATTTCTACCTTCGTCAATTTCAGCATCACGAAGAGCTCGGGAATCGTTTTCGTCATCCCTTGCATATTATAGTTCATCACTAAGTTCTAGTAACTTGGTGATTGTGACTAGAGAACTTTATCAATTACTATCTTATCTGGAAGATTAACTCCCGCTTGATTCAAGCAATTGTAGTACCCAGATAATCTGAGCACATACTCACTAGTTGAGCTATTCTCCTCCATCTTATAGGCAACGTACTGTCAGAGGTCTCATACCTCTCGACACGGGCATGCCTATGAATACCAATTTCAACTCTTAGAACATCTTATATGTTCAGTGGCATTCAAAACATTTTAGAAGTCCCGGTTCAACCCGTAAAGCATGGTGCACTAAACTATTAAGTAGTCATCATACTGAGCTTTGTCAAACGTTCATAACGTGTGCATCTGCTCCTATAATAGGTCTGTCACCTAGCGGTGCATCAAGGACATAATTATTCTATGCAGCAATGAGGATAATCCTCAGATCACGGACCAAGTCCACATCATTGCTACTATCATTTTCAACTTCTTTTTCTCTAGGAACTTATCAAAATTAAACGAGAAGCTACATCGCAAGCTATTGATCTACAACATAGATATGAAATTACTATGAGGACTAAGTTCACGATAAATTAAAGTTCAATTAATCATATTACTTAAGAACTCCCACTTAGATAGACATCCATTTAATCATCTAAGTGATCACGTGATCCATATCAACTAAACCATGTCCGATCATCATGTGAGATGGAGTAGTATTCAATGGTGAACATCACTATGTTGATCATATCTACTATATGATTCATGCTCGACCTTTTGGTCTCAGTGTTCCGAGGCCATATCTGCATATGCTAGGCTCGTCAAGTTTAACCCGAGTATTCTGCGTGTGCAAAACTGGCTTGCACCCATTGTATGTGAGTGTAGAGCTTATCACACCCGATCATCACGTGGTGTCTCGGCACGAAGAACTGTCGCAACGATGCATACTCAGAGAGAACACTTATACCTTGAAATTTTAGTAAGGGATCAAAATATGATGCTAAAAGATAAACATCACATGCAATCAAAATATGTGACATGATATGGACATCATCATCTTGTGCCTTTGATCTCCATCTCCAAAGTACCGTCATGATCTCCATCGTCACTAGCATGACACCATGATCTCCATCATCTTGATGTTTATCAACGTGTCATCACATGGTCGTCTCGCCAACTATTGCTTTTGCAACTATTGCTATCACATAGCGATAAAGTAAATCAAATATATGGTGCTTGCATCTTATGCAATAAAGAGACAACCATAATGCTCCTGACAGTTGCCGATAAATTTAACAAAACAAGATCATATTATACAACAATTTATATCTCATCATGTCTTGACCATATCACATCACAACATGCCCTGCAAAAACAAGTTAGACGTCCTCTACTTTGTTGTTGCAAGTTTTACATGGCTGCTATGGGCTAAGCAAGAACCGTTCTTACCTACGCATCAAACACCACAACGCGGTATAGTGATTGCTTTTTGATATTCAGAAAGAATCTCATTGAATCTGATTCAACTAAAGTTGGAGAAACTAACACCCACCAGCCACCTGTGTGCGAAGCACGTCGATAGAACCAGTCTCGCGTAAGCGTACACGTAATGTCGCTTTGAGCCGCTTCATCCAAGAATACCGATGAATCAAGAATCAACTAGTGACGGAAAGCAATATGTATATACCCACGCCCACAACTCCTTTGTGTTCTACTCATGCATATAACAGCTATGTATAGACCTGGCTCGGATACCACTATTGGGGAATGCAATAATTTCAAAAAATTCCTACGCACACGCAAGATCCATCTAGCTGATGCATAGCAACGAGAGGGGAGAGTGTTGTCGACGTACCCTTGTAGACCGGAAGCGGAAGCGTTATGACAACGTGGTTGATGTAATCGTACGTCTTCACGGTCCGACCGATCCTAGTACCGAAAGTACGGCTCCTCCGTGATCTGCACACGTTTAGCTCGGTGACATCCCACGAACTCTTGATCCAGCTGAGTGTCGAGGGAGAGCTTCGTCAGCACAACGGCATGATGACAGTGATGATGAAGCTACCAGCGCAGGGCTTCTCCTAAGAATTGCAACAATATGACCGAGGTGGATTATGGTGGAGAGGGGAAATGCACACGACTAAGACAATGTCAACTTGTGTGTTCTAGGGTGCCCCCTGCCCCCGTATATAAAGGAGCAAGGGGAGGGGGCCGACGGCCTCATAGGGTGCGCCCCAAGGGGGGAATCCTACTCCTACTAGGAGTAGGTTCCCCCTTTCCTAGTCCACCTAGGAGGGGAAGGAAAGAGGAGGAGAGAAGGAAAGAGGGGGCCGGCCCCCCAAGCCCTAAACCAATTCAGTTTGGGCCTAGGGGGGCGCGCCCCACAACTCCCTTGCTGCCCTTTATTTCCACTAAGGCCCATGAAGGCCCATTGACCCCCCGGGGGGTTCCGGCAACTCCCTGGTACTCCGGTATTTATCTGATAACCCTCGAAACCTTTCCTGTGTCCGAATATAACCTTCCAATATATCAATCTTTATGTCTCGACAATTTCGAGACTCCTCGTGATGTCCGTGATCTCATCCAGGACTACGAACAACCTTCAGTACATCAAAACACATAAACTCATAATACCGATCGTCATGGAACGTTAAGCGTGCGGACCCTACGGGTTCGAGAACTATGTAGACATGACAGAGACTCATCTACGGTCAATAACCAATAGCAGAACCTGGATGCTCATATTGGTTCCTACATATTCTACGAAGATCTTTATCGGTCAAACAGCATGACAACATACGTTGTTCCCTTTGTCATTGGTATGTTACTTTCCCAAGATTCGATTGTCGATATCTCAATACCTAGTTCAATATCGTTACCGGCAAGTCTCTTTACTCGTTCCGTAATGCTACGTCCAGCAACTAACTCATTAGTCACATTGCTTGCAAGGCTTATAGTGATGTGCATTACCGAGAGGGGCCAGTGATACCTCTTCGATACACAGAGTGACAAATCCTAATCTCGATCTATGCCAACTCAACAAACACCATTGGAGACACCTGTAGAGCATCTTTATAGTCACCCAGTTATGTTGTGACGTTTGATAGCACACTAAGTCTTCCTCCGTTATTCGGGAGTTGCATAATCTCATAGTCATAGGAACATGTATAAGTTATGGAGAAAGCAATAGCAGTAAACTAACGATCAAAGTGCTAAGCTAACGGATGGGTCAAGTCAATCACATGAGTCTCTAATGATGTGATCCCGTTCATCAAATGACAACTCTTGTCCATGGCTAGGAAACTTAACCTTCTTTGATTAATGAGCTAGTCAAGTAGAGGCATACTAGTGACACTCATTTTGTTTATGTATTCACACATGTACTAAGTTTCTGGTTAATACAATTCTAGCATGAATCATAAACATTTATCATGATATAATGAAATAAATAATAACTTTATTATTGCCTCTAGGGCATATTTCCTTCAGCTGGATGTTAACGATGCTGTGTGCGCCAAATATTTCACCATGATGTTGGATGGGCCGGCTCGTACCTGACTAAAGGGATTGCCCCCTAATTCCATCAACTCATGGACTGAATTGAAGACATGTTTCATTCAAAATTTTAAAGATACATGTAAGCAGCCTATGTCGATTATCGACCTAGACACTTGCATCTAGCGTGAGGATGAGTCAACCACCCATTGGGTTCGCCGGGTCTCTGCTATTATCCACTCATCAGATAGCATCAATGCTGGTTCTGCTGCTTTAATTTTGGAGAAAAATTGCCGGTTTATTCCCCTCAAATAGAAGCTAGGGTGTCTTAAACGTCATTGCATTAACATGGGAGAGCTCATGGCAGCTCTTATCAAATATGCCGACTCAGAAAATACTAAGGATCCTGATTCAGATGAGGAAAAGTCAGGTAAGGGGAAGAAAAACGGCAAGGGGCAACAGCAGAATACGACAGGTCAGAGCCAAGGTAACAAATGGTAAGCGCAAGCACACTGACGGCGGGTCAGACTTTGTGGCCAACTCTAATGCATAGAGCGGTGATTGCCGTCGTAAGAGAAAATTCCAACCCTAGTTTGGAGGCCCGAAGTTCAATTTTGAGGCGATATTGAACCAACCTTGCCCAAAACATGGTCGTCCCGATAAGCCATCAACTCACCTGTGGAAAGATTGTCATATCATGAGGGAGTATAAGAATTCCAGCTTTCACCAGGACCACAGTAATGGTAATGGCCCGCACGACAGGTCAGGCTCCGGCTCTCACGGGCCCGGCTTTGGAGGGGTGATAACCCACAAGTATAGGGGATCGCAACAATTTTTGAGGGTAGAGTATTCAGCCCAAATTTATAGATTCGACACAAGGGGAGCCAAAGAATATTTGCAAGTATTAGCAGCTAAGTTGTCAATTCAACCACACTTGGAGATTAATTATCTACAACAAAGTGATCAGTAGCAAAGTAGTATGATAGTTTTGATAAAAGTAGCGACAGCAATAGTAACGGTAATAGAGATAGCAATAGTTCTGTAGCAAGTGTAACAGTAATGAGAGCAGTAGTAACCTAGCAAGAACAATATAAGAAAAATTCGTAGGCATTGGATCGGTTATTTGTTGGATGATATTCCTCATGTGACAGTCATAACCTAGGGCGATACGGCACTAGCTCCAGTTCATAAATATAATGTAGGCATGTATTCCGTTCTACCTTTAGCTCCTCGTTGGGTTCGACACTCTTACTTATCAAAAGAGGCTACAATTGATCCCCTATACTTGTGGGTTATCAAGACCTTTTTCTGGCGCCGTTGCCGGGGAGCAATAGCATGGGGTGAATATTCTCCTTTGTGCTTGTTTGCTTTATCACTAAGTAGTTTTTATTTTCTGTTCTAAGTTGTTCTGTATCTTTAGTTATTGATATGGAACACGAAACACCAAAAAATTAGTGGTAGTTGCTACTCATGGAGATGGGGAACCTCGTAAAACCCTCGATCCTCATTATGTGAAAAATATTATGCACTACTTTGATAATCCTGAGAAAACCCCATTCAACATGATAATGGGAGTAACGTTGGATCAACGTGAATACATTAGGGATTATCAGTTGACACAAAAAGGGAAACTTTTATGGGATCAAATTTATATGTTGCATTGGTATGCTCGGGATTTATGCTTGAGATATGATTTTACTTGTTGCTCTAGGATGAATTCTCCACACCTTCCCTTTTCATGCAAATTTAATGATAATGAAACCTTGACTTCTTATACCAATGGTAGATATGATTACTGTGATGTGGAAAGAATAGAAGAATTTGTTAATTTTAAGGGTGCTTATGAAATTGAATCTTTGTTCAAAAAGTATGAAGCTTTTGATGATGATGTTTATAGACCTGAAAATTTTGCCATCCTTAAATATTGCTATGATAATTATAAATATAATTGCGATATTGATGCATGTATTGAGAAAGTCTCCGCTGTCCAAGAAGAGACTAATATTTTGCAGGAGTCTATGGAAGAAGGAATTTATGAAACTGTAAGCTCATTGGATGAAAAAGATGATGAGGAGAGCGAAGAACAAAAGGAGGAAGATCGGATTAGCTACCCGTGCCCATATTCTAATGAGAGTAACTCTTCAACCCATACATGTTTAATTTCCCTTCATGCTTACCGAAGGATGAATGCTATGATAATTACTATGATCCCGTTGATTCATTTGAAATATCCCTTTTTGATGATGCTTGCTATGCTTGTGGCCATGATGCCAATATTAATTATGCTTATGGAGATGAACTTTCTATTGTTACTTATGTTAAACATGAAATTGTTGCTATTGCACCCACGCATGATAGTCCTATTATCTTTTTGAACACTCCCAATTACACTATATCGGAGAAGTTTGCACTTATTAAGGATTACATTGATGGGTTGCCTTTTACTGTTGCACATGATGATTTTGATGAATATAATATGCATGTGCTTGCTGCTCCTACTTGCAATTATTATGAGAGAGGAACTACATCTCCGCGTGTTTATGTTTCCAACACGAAAAAATTGCAAGAAACTGCGTATGCTATGTATTGGCCTTTACTTGATGTGCATGAATTGTTCTTTTATGACATGCCGACGCATAGGAAGAGAGTTAGACTTCATCATTGCATGATATATGTTGCTTTGTGCTCCCTACTAAATGCCAAATCATTGTTAATTAAAATTGGCTTTGATATACCTTGGGATCTGGGTGGATTCATTACTTGAGAACTTTATGCCTAGCTTAATGGCTCTAAAGAAAGCGCTGCCAGGGAGACAACCCGGAAGTTTTAGAGAGTCATTTATTTCTGTTGAGTGATTTTATAAATTTTAAAAGCAAAAAAATATAGAGGGGAACTTAAAACTTCCCAAAAAGAAAAGTGAAAGTGAGAAGGATGAGCACTGTGGAAGCGGGAGCATGCCTTGAACTTTGTTCATGCCCATGGAAACGTTGTGAATCTTGAATTGCAGAAACTTTTCAACAAAAATAATTATTCCATTGTACAATCCATTGTATTATAAAAATAATGTGCCAAGGTTTGCCTTTAGGATGTTTGAATTGCTTGTTGGTTTGTGTGGTGCAAAACAAAAACTTTGGCTGTAGTGCGCGATTTTACATTTTTACTTGACGTCAAATGGTTCTGAAACTTTTTGCACTATCTTTCTATACAAAATGTTTATTTTTCCTAATTTTTCAGAACTTTTGGAGTACCAAAAGTATGGTGAATGTTCAGATTACTACAGACTGTCCTGTTTAAGACAGATTCTATTTTTGATGCATTGTTTTGCTTGTTTGATGAAACTATCGATTCTATCAGTGGATTAAGCCATGAAAAAGTTATTACAGTAGCTACAATGCAAAAATAAAATATGAATTGGTTTGCAACAGTACTTAGAGTAGTGATTTGCTTTATTATACTAACAGATCTTACCGAGCTTTCTATTGAGTTTTGTGTGGATGAAGTGATAAAAGATCGAGGAGGTATCGATATGAGGAGAAGGAGGAGAGGCAAGAGATCAAGCTTGGGGATGCCCAAGGCACCCCCAAATAATTATTCAAGGAGACTCAAGCATCTAAGCTTGGGGATGCCTCGGAAGGCATCCCATCTTTCTTCAACAAGTATCAGTATGTTTTCAGTTTCTTTTCGTTCATGTGATATGTGCAAATCTTGGATCGTCTTGTGCATTTACTTTTAATTTTTTTCTTTTATGCACCATGCTGGAATGAGATAGTCCATGGTTGATTTATAGAATTCTCATTGCACTTCACTTATATCATTTGAAGTTTGGATTGCCTGTTTCTCTTCACATAGAAAACCGTTGTTTGAAGAAACCTCTTTTGCTTCACTTATATTTATTAGAGCATGGTCTTTTGTAGAAAGAATTAAGCTCTCATGCTTCACTTATATCTATTTAGAGATTCAACATTAATTGGTCAATTTCATGGTTAGTCATAAAATCCTACATAAAACTTATGGATCACTGAATATGATATGTTTGATTCCCTGCAATAGTTTTGCGATATAGAGATGATAGTATGTGGGAGGTACTAGTAAATGGTTGTGGTTAGTAAGAATATTGGTGTTAAAGTTTGTGATTCCCGAAGCATGCACATATAGTCTCTCGTTATGCTATGAAGTTGGAGCATGATTTATTATTGATTGTCTTCCTTATGAGTGGCGGTCGGGGATGAGCGATGGTCTTTTCCTACCAATCTATCCCCCTAGGGGCATGCTTAGTAGTACTTTGCTTCGAGGGCTAATAAACTTTTGATATAAGTATATGAGTTCTTTATGACTAATGTGAGTCCATGGATTATACACACTATTACCTTTCCGCAATTTGCTAGCCTATACGGTACCGTGCATTGCCCTTTCTCACATCAAGACATGGTGCAAACTTCACAGGTGCATCCCCGTGATATGATACGCTCTATCGCACATAAGCCTTATTATATGTTTGTCAAAACAGCCACCATACCTACCTCTTATGGCTTTTGCATGGCCATTCTGAGATATATTGCCGTGCAACTTCCACCGCTTCCATTTGATGACTTGAGCATGCATTGTCATATTGCTTTGCATTATCATATAGCTGACATAATAGTTGTGGCTCAGCCACTGTTCATCATTTTTCATACATGTTATGCTTGATTATTGCACATCCTGGTACATTGCCAGAGGCATCCATATAGAGTCATATTTTGTCATAGGTATCGAGTTGTAATTTTTATTTCTTTTGATTTATAAGTAAATAGAAGTGTGATGATCATCATTATTCATTTTAGAGCAGTGCCCCAGTGAGGAAAGGACAATGGAGACTATGATTCCCCCACAAGTCGGGATGAGACACTACTAGGGAAAACCTTATACACAGAAACTAACCAGCAGCGCAGTATAAAAACAAACGCTAATGCGACTTAGCAGTAGCGCGCTAGGTGAAAAGAGCGCTACTGCTACAATTGCGAGGGTGTTTGCCCCAAACGATGTATTGTAGTAGCGCCCTTCCAATAGACGGGCTACTGCTAACGTACTTAGCAGTAGCGCGTTGCGCCAACACTCGCTACTGCTAAAGTCTGACCCCCCGTGCCTAAGTTTAGTCCCATATTGCTAAGCGAACAGGGTGTTTACCACCTTAAATACGCTACTTCTCAAACCATCACAAGCACTTGGTCTTCATTGAACTCTATGTGTAGGATCTGTGGCCGTAATAGGAATCTTCAACGGTTCTTAAAAACCGGGGAACATTCCTATTGCCAATTTAGATTCTACACAAAAAGATCATTGATGACTAATGTATTTTTGATTTTTTACATGCTTAACCTTAGCAGTAGAGCGTTTGCAGAAGGCGCTACTGCTATGGATGTTAGTAGTAGCGTGTTTGCAGAAGGCGCTACTGCTATGGATATTAGCAGTAGCGCATTATCCTATCCAGCGCTACTGCTAAGTTTAATTTTACCTTCCCCAACCGGCCGCTCCCACTCTCCCTCTCCACTCTCACTCCCCCGCACCCCCTCGTCCTCCGCCGCCGCCGTTCCCCGACAACCGTCATCGCCCATCGCCGCTGCCGCACCTGCTCCTCCTCCACTGAGGTAATTCCTCCTCCCTGCTGCCCCCTCCTCCTCCGGCCGCCCCCTCCTTCCCCCTCCCTCCTCCTCCGACCACCACTCCTCCCTCCTTCTCCCCCTCCACTCCTCCTCCAGCCACCCCTCTGTAACACCCCGTATGTAACTTGCCATATTTGTATTCCAACTCTTGCCATTTCCGGCACTAAGTTATGTTATTTTCTTGTTGTCGGGTTTTTGTCTTCGTGTGCTTTTGTCTTTTTCATGCATCTCATATCATGCCATCATGTGCATTGCATTTGCATACGTGTTCATCTCATGCATTTGAACATTTTCCCCATTGTCCATTTTGCATTCCGGCGCTCCTATGTCCTCTGGTGTCCCTTTCTACCTCTTTTGGTGTGTGGGGGTTATACATTTTTGGATTGGACCGAGACTTGTCATGCGGCCTTGGTTTACTACCGGTAGACCGCCTGTCAAGTTTCGTGCCATTTGGACTTCGTTTGATACTCCAACGGTTAACCGATGGACCGAAAAGGCCTTATGTGTGTTGCAGCCCAACACCACTCCAAGGTGGCCCAAGACCCACCTAAACCTCCTCCATCATCGAGGCTGTTTGATCATGATCGCGTGGCTGAAAACCGTGCTCAATTTGGAGCCTCCTAGCTCCCTCTACCTCCATATATATAGGTCCCTCCACGAAATCCCGGGTCGTCTCCTCCCCCTAACCCTAGCAAATTTTCCCCGCAGCGTGCCGGACAACGTCCGCCCACGCCGGACGAGACCAGCGCCACCAATCCCGTCGTGCCACGTGGCGGGCGTGCCCACATCGGCACCGCGGCCCGCAACCGGCCCTCCCCGCGCCCGACCGGGCCCCGCATATCGCCGCCCGCACCGACCAGGCGCGCCGCCCGCTCCTCGGTCCTCCGCCGCCATCGACTCGGGCGCCGCCGCCGCAGGCCACCGCGGCCACCGGAACCACTCGCCGGCCGCCTCGCCCCACCTACCACGCCGGCGCCGCCCGTGTTCGCCGCTCCGCCCCACCTACCACGCCGACGCCGCCCGACTCCGGCGACGCCCACACCCGCTCCGGCCGCCTCCATCCTCGTCGCCAGCGTGCGATACCCCAAGTCCGGCGACCTCGTTCTCCTCTCCGGCGATCTCCTAGGTTCGCATGTCGACTGCTACAGGAACCCTGGATCTGGATCTGAAAATCTCGGTTGATTTTTGACCTAATCCCAGATATTTTTTGCACATCTTCGTCATGTCATAACTTCATCACCGTTGCTCCGATTCGTGCGTGTAGCATATCAAAATGTTCGTCTTGACGAGCACTTAATTTCATCTCATTGCATCATGTTCATTTGAGCTCATCTTTATGCCCTAAATGCTGTTGGGAGAGTGCTAGTTTCTGTTAGTTTCAGTTTCATATCAGCATTTGCTCATTTGTCATTTTTGCCATGATTGATGTGTGCCTCCTATGATATTGAGCCCTACATGTGTTTTGAAGTATGCCATGCCATCTTTCCAGGGGTGTATGACATGTATTTTTGTGATCTTTGTGGTGACTAGCACAAGCATGCAAAGTAGCTCACTTAATGTTGCTGATTTCAGGGACTTAGGAATATTCTAAATCATTGCCCTGTTTATATTTTTATGCCATGTATCCATGTTGCTACTGAGTTATCTATGCCTCTTAGGAGCATCATCAGTAAGGATGTTTTGTAGATATTGTGGTGATCTATCCATCCATGTCTTTGTTTGCATTTATGGAGCACCCTAGCTTGACTCAATTGAGCTCTACTTTTGCTTTAAAATGTTCCGGGCAGAATGCTTAAATGTTAAGCATTTTCCGAGCTTGTTGTAGATCCGTGCATGCTATGATGTTGTTCTTGCCATGTTTATCTTCTATGCCATGTCTACGTGCTGGGTGTATGCTTAGTTTGTCATGCAATGCCTTGTAGTGAGTGCATCGAGCTTGTAAACATGACTACTTGATATTTGTTTTGCCATGTTCCAGTTTTTCACTAAGTCTGAATCTGTTAACGATAATTGCTATGTTCACATGGTTGCCATTGTATTTTATGGTCGCTTTTGGCTTATGGTCTGTAAGGGACTTTTGTTGTGTGCATTGATTAGCTTCGTGCCATGCCTTGATTTGCCATGATATTTTTCTGTAGCATGTAGTTACCTTGCTCTAAACATTGCTTCCTGATGTTAAATTCCTGACATGTTGCTATTTTCACTAAGTCTGTAACCTGTTATCTTTTGCACTTTTGCCATGCTTGTTTGAACCTGCTATTGAGTGAATTAGCCATAACTCAGTGTTCATCTTTTGTCAAGCATCTTGAGTGGACCCTGCCATGTATTTTGTTGCTATGTTAGAGTGCTGTAGCATGTTGTTCTTGACGCATTTAGATGGCCTCATGCTGTTAATCACAGATCGGTGCCATATTTGTTTTGCTTGTCATTTCCAAACCATGCATCCGATTCTAGTGATCTTTATATCGATTTCGACCGAAATCAACTCATCTTTCAGGTGGCACTCTTGGTTTTCCAAGTTGAGGCCAGGTTCAATCATTCCTTTCCGAAACATGCCTATGCATCGCATATCACATCCCGCATATCATGACATGTTTCGCATCATGTTGTTTGTGCATTGCACGTGGCTGATTGTGTCTCCCTTTGCTTGTTGTTCTTGCTTAGGTAGAGCCGGGAGAAGAGTACGTGATCGAGGATCCCGTTCAGTACGTTTACGAGGACCAAGCTAACGTCAAGTCAGAGAACTTTGCAGGCAAGATGACCATACCCTCGAAATCACTTCAATCTTTGCTTGCTAGATGCTCGCTCTATTGCTATGCCTATGCTTCGATACCTACCACTTGCTTATCATGCCTCCCATATTTCCATGTCAACCCTCTAACCCACCTTGTCCTAGCAAACCGTTGTTTGGCTATGTTACCGCTTTGCTCAGCCCCTCTTATAGCGTTGCTAGTTGCAGGTGAAGATTGGAGTTTGTTCCTTGTTGGAACACGTTTATTGTTGGGATATCATATTATTGTCTTGTCTATTTTAATGCACCTATATACTTGGTAAAGGGTGGAAGGCTTGGCCTTATGCATGGTGTTTTGTTCCACTCTTTCCGCCCTAGTTTCTGTCATAACGGTGTTATGTTCCTTGATTTTGCGTTCCTTACACGGTTGGGTTATAATGGGAACCCCTTGATAGTTCGCCTTGAATAAAACTTCTCCAGCAATGCCCAACCTTGGTTTTACCATTTGCCACCTAGCCTCTTTTTCCCTTGGGTTTCTGGAGCCCGAGGGTCATCTTTATTTAAACCCCCCGGGCCAGTGCTCCTCTGAGTGTTGGTCCAAACCAGAGCCCTTTGCAGTGCCCCCTCGGGGAAACTCGAGGTTTGGTTTTAGTTGTATGGAGCGCTCATTTGAGTGTGCCCTGAGAACAAGATATGTGTAGCTCCTATTGGGATTTGTCGGCACATCCGGATGGCTTTGCTGGTTTAGTTTTACCATTGTCGAGATGTCATGTAACCGGGATTCCGAGTCTGATCGGATTGTCTTGGGAGAAGGAATATCCTTCGTTGACCGTGAGAGCTTGTGATGGGCTAAGTTGGGACACCCCTGTAGGTATTTGATCTTTCGAAAGCTGTGCCCGCGGTTATGGGCAGATGGGAGTTTGTTAATGTCCGGTTGTAGAAAACCTAAAGCTTAACTTAATTAAAATGAATCAACTGAGTGTGTGGCCGTGATGGTCTCTTTTCGGCGGAGTCCAGGAAGAGAACACAGTCTCGATTTATGCTTGATCGTAGGTTGTTCTAGGATCACTTCTTGATCATAGTTGTTCGACGTGACTTTGCCTTCCCTTCCCGCTCTCTTTTGCGTATGTTAGCCACCATATATGTTAGTCGATTGCTGCAGCTCCACCTCATACTTTTACCCTTCCTATAAGCTTAAATAGTCTTGATCGCGAGGGTGTGAGATTGTTGAGTCCTCGTGACTCACAGATTACTTCCAAAACCAGATGCAGGAACCGATGATACCGCTCCAGGTGATTCGACTAAGCTCAAGTGGGAGTTCGATGAGGACTCAGGATGATACTATGTTTCTTTTCCAAACGATCAGTAGTGGTGCCCAGTTGGGGCGATCGGGGACATTGTTGCTTTTTGGGTTTATCTTTATTTTGGTTCTGTAGTCAGACCTTGAGTGTAACTGGATGAATGTAATGATATTTATGCTATTTGTGTGATGTGGCGAGTGTAAGCCAACTATGTACCTTTTCCCTTTATTCATTACAGGGGTTGTTGTGAAGATTACCTCACTTGCGACATTGCTTACTATGCGGTTATGCCTCTAAATTGTGCTTCGATACGTGGGAGATATAGCCACATCGTGGGCGTTACACCCTCCTCCCTCCTCCTCCTCTCTACTCCCTACTCCTCCCTCCTCCTCCCCTCCTCCCTCCTCCTCCTCCTTCCTCCCTCCATCTCTCCTAAACCCTAAACCTTTTTGTACTGTTCTTGTATAATGTAGTTTTTTTACTGTTTTAGTAAGAATTTTTTTATTTATAGTAAGTGCTTAGTTGAACTAGTTGAATTAATAGAACTATTTGATTTTTAGTAAGAAAATTTAGGTATATGAATTTCATGATCTATTTAAGATTTTACTATAGAACTAGTTTATTTTTAGTAAGAAAATTAATAGAACTAGTTTATTTTTAGTAAGTGCTTAGTTGAACTAGTTTAATTAATAGAACTAGTTGAATTTATGTCATTATCACTTTGTCATCAAAGAATGCTATATGAGATTTGATGATCTAATTAAATTTTACTAGGTGGAATATGCAGGCTTTGTACAGTCGTGTCTCCTTGGAGTGATCATCATCCGAGCTACCTCTACTTCCTCTACACCCGAGTCGGTGAGCTAAAAGTCCACCTCCTCTTTATCCACTCCTCAGTGTGTTGAATAGAGTAGAATTAGGGTATTTAGTCGGTGAGGTCATGTGCGAATGCTTATGATAATTGATCCGGATGGAAGTTTAAGCATGCATCATTTTATGTGTATGAACATCTTTGTATCGCTGGGAAAATCAGAGTGGCCTATATTTTACCGGAGTGTTGATTCATTCCTGTTCCGGCAAAGTTTCAGGTGCTCGATATGTCCTATTTTAGCAAAGGTCATGCCAGATTTTTTCATGAATTTAAGCATGACTTGTGCTAGAATATGTAGGAAATATCGAGTGCCCCGGATTTGTGTGATGAGTTTCCTGGTAGTTGCCTTCGATCGATTTTCAATTAATGTTTAAACTATGAACATAGGAAATGTCTGACGACGAAAAGGATTTTGGTATTTGCGAATACTACGAAGACGAGCGCGGTCTGTGCGACAGAATCTTCATAGTTGATGATAGGCGCTTCAGCATCAAGCTAGACGAGAACTTCGAAGTGGATACAGTAAGTCACAATGACAAGTCTTTTTTCATAATTAAGCATGATTTCTGCTTCATTTGCTTCAACTTATAATTTAATTTTTTACTATTCTACTAGCGTATCCCCTGCCATGCAAGAGTTTTTGTCTTGGATAAGTTAGGTTTCAATTCTATGAAAACTATGGAGGTAAAGAGAGTTTACTTGAAGACCGAGCATGGTTATGCTTTCCATGCAAAATTATAAGATGCAGACACCTACACATATTTTGAATGCAAAACTTGGCAAGCACTATGCAAGGCTTATGCATTTGAGCCTGATATGGTTATCACCTTTGATATTCGTTCGGAAGATGATACGGAAGATAATATAGACATCTGGGTCAATGTGCAGACGCCTCCAGTTCTACCTTTATGTGAGTTTCTCAACCATATTTAGTCTTTGATATTGTTTATTCAAAAATAGATGACAACTAATTTCTATTGACAACTTATTTCCATTCAAGCAAACATGTCTGGCGCTTGGTAGACATGACCGTCCACTGTCCCGGGGCTGAATTAAACTGCGAGGAGATATGTCATTATGTTAAATGGCTTCAGGATCTTGATGCTGTCAAGACAAATTATTTTCCTGGACTTAAAAATCTTAGTACTCAAAATGTGCGACCAATAGTGTTCGTATTGAACTACGGTCACATCTATTTAGGAAAGATGGTAAGATTTTTACTATTATTCCTCAGTGCATCTTTTGCATACATTATTTTTAAGCTAAACTTCATTGCTAAGTATGTTACTATACGATGTTCTTCAATAGGGACTCCAGGTGATAGTTGTGCCTCAATGGATCGTGACTAAAGGTCGCATGTCAATGATTAGCTTACGGACAAGACATCCTACATTGCACATGAGTGCATTCAGGATTTCTAAAACATAGGAATGCTTAATAGTGAAAGACTGGAGCAGAATTGTGAATGATCACAGAGAAGTACTAGGGGGCAGCAATCAGAAGCGCATCCCATGATTAGGAGACAGTCTCATCTGCATGCTCCAACATGATGAAGCAGGAGTGCAACACATGTTCTATGCTATTTTACCTGAGAGAGAGAGAGAGAGAGAGAGCAGCAGGAGTTATTAGCTAGCTAGAATAAGTTTGAAGATGATGATGTGCTACACTATGACTATGATGATTCAATAGCTAGTTTTGGTGGTAATGACTATGATGATTATTATTAGCTAGTGTTGGTGGTGATTAGATAGCTACACTATGACTATGATGATTAAATAGTGGTAATGACTATGATGATTATTAGCTAGTATTGTTGGTGATGATATGATGCAAGAGTTTTTATATTAATATGATGATGATCATGATTATCATGATTATTTTTTATTATGATCATGATTAGTTATTATATCATTGGTGGAAGGAACGCGGATTAGATTCATGTGGATGGATCAAAAGTGACCAAAAGTTGACTTAGTAGGATTGTCGTCCTAATTCAACTTTTGATTCATCTGAATCTAATCCATGTTTCTTCCTCACAATGATATATTAATTCATCATGGACATAATGATATAACAACCTCTTAATTGGTACTATATCAAAATTTGTATAACGGCGTATAAATACACTAAAAATAATAAAAAGAAAAACAGAATACTAGTAGCGCTGGACAGGAAACACACTACTACTAGTTATATTAGCAGTAGTGCTCGAAACAACACATGCTACGGCTATATGTCTTATTAGTAGCATGTGCTACGCGCGCTACTGCTAAGGAATAGCTGTAGCGCCTACTAGTAGCATGGTGCGGTGCCCCGCGCTACTAGTAGCCATTAAACCCGCGCTACTACTAGGCTTTTCTCTAGTAGTGAGACTCCGAACAATGAGAGAAAAATAAACAGGAAAAAAGAAAAAAAGAAAAGAAAAGAAAAGAAAAGAAAGAAAAATAAATAAATAAACAAAGAGAGAAGGGGCATTGTTAGTATCCTTTACGACACTTGTGCTTCAAAGTAGCACCATGTTTTTCATATGGAGAGTCTCCTATGTTGTCACTTTCATATACTAGTGGGAATTTTTCATTATAGGATTAGATGCACACCCACTTAGTTTTCATATTTAGCTTTCATACACTTATAGCTCTTAGTGCATTCGTTGCATGGCAATCCCTACTCCTCGCATTGATATCAATTGATGGGCATCTTCATAGCCCGTTGGTTAACCGCATCGATGTGGGACTTTCTACTTTTTTTGTCTTCTTTATATTTACCCCTATCATTATACTCTATTCCACCCGTAGTGCTATATCCAATGCTTGCGCTCATGTATTGCATGAGGGTTGAAAAAGCTGAAGCGCGTTAAAAAGTATGAACCAATTGCTCGGCTTGTCATCGGGGTTGTGCATGATAAATACTTTGTGTTAAGAAGACAGAGCATGACAAGACTATATGATTTTGTAGGGATAACTTTCTTTAGCATTGATATTTTGGAAGACATGATTGTTTATTGGGATGCCTGAGTATTGATGTCTTTATGTCAAATTATAGACTATTGCTTTGAATCACTTATGTCTTAATATTCATGCCATGACTAGACATATGATCAAGTTTATGCTAGGTAGCATTCCACATCAAAAATTATCTTTTTTTATCATTTACCTGCTCGAGGACGAGCATGAATAAAGCTTGGGGATGCTGATACGTCTCCGTCGTATCTATAATTTTTGATTGTTTCATGCCAATATCATACTACTTTCACATGTTTTTGGCAACTTTTTATATGATTTATTGGACTAACCTATTGATCCAGTGACCAGTGCCAGTTCCTGTTTTATGCATGATTTTTGTATCACAGAGTATCCATATCAAACAAAGTCCAAATGCAATAAAATTTCACGGAGAATTATTTTGGAATATATGTGATTTTTTGGAGTTGGAATCACCGCAAACGGAGGTCTACACAGCCCACAAGACACCAGTGCGCGCTAGAGGCCCTTGGGGCGTGGTGGTGGGTTGTGCCCTCGTCGAACGTCGGTTGGAGCTGTACTTCAGGTGCAAGGAAGCTTATGTCCAGAAAAAAATTGTGTTCAAATCTCAGTGCAATCGGAGTTACGGATCTCCCGAAATATAAGAAATGGTTTTCGGCCAGATCAGGGGAACGTGAAACAGAAGAGAACAGAGAGGCAGATCTAATCTCGGAGGGGCTCCTGCCTCTCCGCCGCCATGGAGACCAAGGACTAGAGGGGGAACTCTCCTCCCATCTAGGGGGAGGCCAAGGAAGAATAATAAGGAGGGGGGATCTCCCCCCTCGCTTCCCGTGGCGCCGGAGTGCCGCCGGGGTAACGATCGTGACAGCGATCTACATCAACAATCTTGCTACTGTCAACACCAACTTTATCCCCCTCTATGCAGCGGTGTAACACCTCTTTCCCCTGCTGTAATATCTACTTAAACATGGTGCTCAACTCCATATATTATTTCCCACTGATCTATGGTTATCCTATGATGTTTGAATAGATTCGTTTTGTCCTGTGGGTTAATCGTGATCTTGGTCGGTATGATTGTATATTTTATTTATGGTGTTGTCCTACAGTTCCCTCCGTTCTCGCACAAACATGAGGGGTCCCCGCTGTAGGGTGTTGCAATATGTTCGTGGTTCGCTTATGGTGGGTTGCGAGAGCGAGAGAAGCTTAAACCCGAGTAGGTGGGCTATGGCGTATGGGAGTAAAGAGGACTTGATACTTAATGCTATGGTTGGGTTTCATGACCTTAATGATCTTTAGTAGTTGCGGATGCTTGATAGAGTTCCAATAATAAGTGCATATGATCCAAGTAGAGAAAGTATGTTAGCTCATGCCTCTCCCTCATATAAAATTACAAGAATGATTACCGTTACTTGTTATCGATTGCCTAGGGACAAATGACTTTCTTATCAACAAAATCTCTCTACTAAAACTAACTTAGTTGTGTCTT
This sequence comes from Triticum aestivum, assembly GCF_018294505.1. NCBI lineage: Eukaryota > Viridiplantae > Streptophyta > Magnoliopsida > Poales > Poaceae > Triticum > Triticum aestivum. Next base: position 586,354,044 of record NC_057812.1, on the reverse strand, counting down.
TGTTTAAATAGCCACTAAATTTTATTTATGTGTTCTTTATTATCTTGCGAACCTATCCTATCACACCTACAAAGTACTTCTAGTTTCATACTTGTTTCCGGTAAGGCGAACATCAAGTGTGCGTAGAGTTGTATCGCTGGTCGATAGAAGTTGGGGGAATATTTGTTCTACCTTTAGCTCCTCATTGGGTTCGACACTCTTACTTATTGAAAGAGGCTACAATTGATCCCCTATACTTGTGGGTTATCACCTTTGTCACGAGAGAGCCGTCTAACAGAGAGCTAGGATAAACTTACCTGCTGTCGTAGTCTCTCCGCCATGTGGCCCATTCGTACTCTTAACAGTCAATCTTTTCAATAAGACCCTGAACTAGTTAAGTTAAAACAACAGACTTATTTCACTTGAGAGCTAGCTTACGGGATAAAAATTGAATTTTTTTCAAAAAACAAAATAGAGCTAGACTCTTCTGAACCTATAAAGCTTCTGGCTTACAGACTTACATCCTTACAGCATCATTATGATATTGGTCTACATGTATGACTTCATATTTCAATAAATATTTCTGTTTTTTCTAACCGGCCCTGGTTATAGACTTTAAGTCGCCAAAACATATTATATTGGACATTATGACCCGCCCTAGCGTAAACCGCCAGAGTATATGTTGTTCACTATGTGTGCAGGAACATTGCAAAATAACATGATATTCGTCGCAAACTCATCAGTGGCACACAAAATATTTCATTAGCAGTTTTAAGTCTCAACATGCATGATGGCATGGCAGATCATTATTTAAACTAGCCTATTACACGACTTTCTCAGCCAAATTATTAAGAGTTTTTGAAGAAGTGGTGTGCTGCAATCTGAGAGCTACCCCTTGGATCAATTGTTCTAGCCTTAGCAAGTTGAAGCCTCCGGGTTATCCTGCAATGGTTCTTCCTCTTCTCCCTCCATTGTCTGGAAATCAGATGATGCCGAGTCGATGCCAGTTAAAGCTTGAAATTCGGCTTCATCGTCTATAAGGTTGGACGGATCAACATCAGGAGCAAAAGTGTGCTTACGGATTGGAGGAATGAGCTCGACAATATCATAAGCCGGTGCTTTCACTCTCTCATTCTCCTTGGTGTAAGCCGCCTGGTACTTAAACAAATCTGTCTCCTCAGCCAGTTTACTTGCTAGGGGGAGCACTTCTCTTACGCATGTGGTGAAGTCGCTGGCATCAAAGGGAGACCCGTCTTCTTTGTAGCTCGGACAACCAGTAGCCATCTCCTCCGGGTCTAGCTTCGCCTGCCATGCTTTGGCCCAGCTCAAAGCAGTGATGGCACCGGCTCGAGCTGTGGATCACTTTCTCTCTTCAATCCTCTTGGGCATGACAGATAACTTGTCTAAAACATCCTTGATGAGTGAAGGTGGTTGTTTGTTATGCGAGATAACCGCTAAGGATCGCTGCGTGCCTGTATGCAGATACTCCACCAGAGTATAAACCGTCTTCAACTTCACCAGTATTCTTGGCCAAGGTTAGAGCTTCTGGGCCTGCGTGTACAACATAGGATAAGTTGCCAGGCAGGTTAAGGAAAGTTACTGGTGCAAAATTGCCATGAAATATCACTTACCAAAGATGGAGGTTGTCATTTGATTTACATGCCGCTTTAAACCGGATAACTCTTCATTCACCGGTTTAAGAGCCACTTCAACATCTTCAGCTCTCTTCAAAAGAGTGGCCATCTTGGTTTCCCAACTGGCTCTCTGCGTGTTGAAATCCGTCTTCAACTTTTCAGAAACCTCCAAGGCGGATTTCAGTTTTGATTTGGCCTTTGATGTTTTTGATTATTGTAAGGTGATGTTCTTCCGCAGATCGGCCACCTGAGATTCCTTCATATTTAATTTAGCCTGCAAAGATAAGTCAAGAAGCACTCAGGAGTTATGGTACTTATTCCATTGAAGTCCCAAGCACATTACAAAAAATTTACTTGGCACTTGGGGGCTAATGTAGATCGTTCTTTTTCAAGACAAATTTTTAATGACCCGGCTCAATTTTTTCAAATTAATCCGGCTCATGGGGGCTACATATTTGGATTTAAACTTCTTCAACTTAAGTCGTCCCTTGGAGGCTACTCATTTGGGTCTAAGGGAGATATGGTCATTTGACCGGATCACAAGAAGGCTGTCATTTAAAGTCTACAACATTCTCAATTTTTTCGTATCCTATAGACTTGGCGGCTGACATATATTCATACGAGAAGGGTTTCGATGTTTACCTCAAAGCGTTGTTTCATCAAATTGACTAAACCGGCTTCCATGTCTCGATTGGAGTGAAGGCAGCTTAAGTAGCCCGAATGAATCTCATTGGTGCTGAAGCAAGCGTAGCTTTCCAAGTCCAATTTCCATTTGCCTTTATCAGCAACTGGAAATTCTTCTTTGGCACTGTGTTTTGATAAAACAGTGGGATGGCCTGGCTCTGTATAACTAGTCCTGGTGATTATAACATCTTCAGCCTCTTCAGTAGGCTTGATGGTGCTTGGCGGTTCAGTACGGGGCGGGTTAACGCCCATTAGATCCACCATGGAATCGTAAGTTTCTCATGGCGTGTCATCAACAGAAGCACTGGAGTTTGTTGAGAGATGTAACACCCACGATGCGGCTATATCTCCCACGTCTCGGAGCATGACTTAGAGGCATAACCGCATAGTAGGCATGTCGCAAGAGGGGTAATGTTTACACATCCCATGTACTGAATAAGAAAGGGATAAAGAGTTGTCTTACAATCGCCACTTCACGCAATACATAAGTATAGCATTACATCATCCAGAATACAATCAAGGTCTGACAACGGAACCAAATAAAGAAATACAACCCCTAATGCTAGATCCCCGATCGCCCCAACTGGGCTCCACTACTGATCAAAAGGAAACGAAACAACACAATGAATAAGATCTTCATCGAGCTCCCACTTGAGCTGGGTTGCTTCACCTACACTGGTATCATCGGCACCTGCAACTGTTTGGAAGTATCTGCGAGCCACGAGGACTCAGCAATATCACACCCTCGCGATGAAGACTATTTAACCTTACGGGTAGGAAAAGGTAGTGAGGTGGAGCTGCAGCAAGCACTAGCATGTATGGTGGCTAACTTACGCAAATGAGAGCGAGAAGAGAAGCAAAGCACGGTCGTGAACTAGAAGTGACCAAGAAGTGATCCTGAAACTACTTACGTTCAAGCATAACACAAGAACTGTGTTCACTTCCCGGACTCCGCCGAGAAGAGACCATCACGGCTACACACGCAGTTGATGCATTTTAATTAAGTTAAGTGTCAAGTTCTCTACAACTGGACATTAACAAATTCCCATCTGCCCATAACCGCGGGCACGGCTTTCGAAAGTTGAAAACCCTCTAGGGGTGTCCCAACTTAGCCCATCACAAGCTCTCACAGTCAACGAAGGATATTCCTTCTCCCAGGAAGACTTGATCAGACTCGGAATCCCGGTTACAAGACATTTCGACAATGGTAAAACAAGACCAGCAAAGCCGACCGATGTGCCAACAAATCCCGATAGGATTCACACGTATCTTGTTCTCAGGTCACAGTGAATGAGCGCTCTGTACAACTAAAACCAAACCTCGAGTTTCCCCGAGGTGGCGCTGCAAAGGACTCTAGTTTGGACCAACACTCGGAGGAGCACTGGCCCGGTGGTTTAAAATAAAGATGACCCTTGAGTCTGCAGAACCCAAGGGAAAAAGGCTTAGATGTGAAATGGTAAAACCAAGGTTGGCCCTTGCTGGAGGAGTTTTATTCAAAGCGAACAATCAAGGTGTTCCCATTATAACCCAACCGCGTAAGGAACGCAAAATCAAGGAACATAACACCGGTATGACGGAAACTAGGGCGGCAAGAGTGGAACAAAACACCAGGCATAAGGCCGAGCCTTCCACCCTTTACCAAGTATATAGATGCATTAAAGTAAACAATATATGTAATAATGATATCCCAACAATAACCATGTTCCAACATGGAACAAACTCTAGCTTCACCTGCAACTAGCAACGCTATAAGAGGGGTTGAGCAAAGCGGTAACATATCAAAACAACGGTTTGCTAGGAAAGGTGGGTTAGAGGCTTGGCATGGCAATACGGGAGGCATGATATAGCAAGTGGTAGGTAACGCGGCATAGCAATAGAGCGAGAAACTAGCAAGCAAAGATAGAAGTGATTTCGCGGGTATGGTCATCTTGCCTGCAAAGTTCTCCGAGTTGACAAAAGCTTGATCCTCGGAAGCGTACTCAATGGGATCCTCGAACATGTACTCGTCTCCTGGCTCTACCCAAGACAAGAACACAATCAAAGGAAACCACAATCAACCAAAGTGCAATGCACAAGCAACATGATGCAAAACATGACATGACATGCAGGATGTGCTATGCAATGCATATGCGTGCTCCGAAAGGAAAAGATTGAACCAGGCCTCAACTTGGCAAACCAAGTGTTCCACTGGAAAGATGAGATGATTTCGGTCGAAATCTATATAAAGATCACCGGAATTGGATGCACGGTTTGCAAATGGCAAGCAAAACAAGAATGGCACAATTCTGCGATTAACAACATGATGCCATCTAGAATGCAACAAGAAACTAAGCTAATGCACTCCAACATAGCAACAAAGCACATGGCAGTGATCTACTCAAGATGCTTCACAAAAGATGAACACTGAGCTACGGCTAAATCACACAAGAGAAGGTTCAAACAAGCATGGCAAAGGTGCAAAAGATATCAGCATGACAGACTTAGTGAAAATACTAACATGCGAGGAATTAACACCAGGAAGCAATGTTAGAGCAAGATAACAACATGCTACAGGAACAGATCATAGCAAAACAAGGCATGGCATGAATATACTCAAAGCATATAATAAAAGTCCCTTACTGACCATAAGCGAAAAAAGATCAGAAGATATGATGACACCCATGTAAACATAGCAAGTTTCGTTAACAGATTCAGACTTAGCAGAAAACTGGACATGGCATAAACAGAATTATGAAGGTCTCTTTGTGAGCTCGATTCACTCACCACAAGGCATTGCATGACAAGCCAAACAAAGAAAGAACAAGCTCATAACATGCATGGATCAACTACAACAAACTTGGCAAAATTGATTAACATGTAAACAATCTGCCATGAACATTTTATAGCAAAAGTATAGCAAGATTTGAGTCATGCTAGGACACTCCATAAATGCAAACATGGACACGGATGGATAGAGCATAATCATATGTCAAAATCATCCTTACTGAACATACTCAAAATAAGCATGGATCTCTCTGAAGCAACATGAATACATGGCATACAAATAACAGCAGGGAAATGACTTAGTGAAATTCTAAGTCCCTGAAATCAGCAACATCACGAGAGATACTTTGCATGCTTGTGCTAGTCACCACATTGATCACAAAAATACATGGCATACACCCCTGTAAAGATGGCATGGCATAGCCCAAAACACATGTAGAGCTCATGACCATATGCAGCACACAATAATGATGGCAAAAATGACAAATGCTCATAAACTGATAAGAATCAGGAACTAACATTTTATAGCACTCTTGCAACAGCAATTTGGTCATCAAGATGGGCTCAAACAAGCATGGTGCAATGGAACAAAATGAAGAGGACATCCAGATAAACATTTTGGTATATGGCACGCTCAAAACGGAGCTACGATGACAGAGTTATGGCATGATGAAAAATGGTTGAAAAAGTAACAGAAAAGGACTTAGAGAGAATTCGAAGTCAACCCTAGGGTTCCAGATCCAGATCTGGCGCGCGATCCGAGGATGGTCGGGGTCTTCGCCGGAGCTGCGGTTCTCACCGGAGCACGTTCCCGGAGTAGGGCGAAGGAGGCAGGGGAGTCGACGGAGAGGCGGGCCCGGACCGGATCTGGTCGGTGGGGAGGCGAATCGGCGGCGGGGCGAGGCCCGGCGGGCGATGCGAAGCTCGGCGAGGCGGCGAGGTGAGCAGCAGGCGGCGGCGAGGTGGACGGCGAGGCGGCGAGGAAGTCGGCGGGCGCGGCGAACAGGCTCCGCTGCGGGAGGCGCGCGAGGGCGGCGCGACAGAGCAGCTCGAGCTCGGACAGGGTGCCGAGTGGCGTCAGCGTTGGAGCCACGGCGGGGAGCGGCCGGCGGGGGCGACGCGGGCGGCGAGAGGCTGGCGGTGGAGGCGGCGCGGCAAGGCAGCGGCAGCGCTTGACGGACGGCGGGGGCGACGTGGGCGGCGAGCGGCTGGCGGTGGAGGCGGCGCGGCAAGGCGGCGGCGGCGCACGACGGACGGCGGGGCGCTGGCCCGCATGGGCCAGGCGGCAGCGCAGACGGGCTCGCGCGGGCCCCGGATGGGATCTGCGGGCCGCAGCGGCGGTGGAGGCGCGCGGGACAGGTGGCGGCACAGGATTGGGCAGGGGCGACGTCGGACGTGTCCGGCCGCCGGGCGGACATGTCCGGCGGCGCGGGGAAGATGGATCTAGGGTTAGACTGCGCGAATTTCGGAGGGGGAGGTCTATTTATAGGTAGAGGGAGCTATGAGAGTCCAAATGGAGTGCGGTTTTCAGCCACGCGATCATGATCGAACGACCAAGAGGATGGGGGGGGTTTGGATGGGTCATTGTGCCACTTAGGAGGGGTGTTGGGCCGCAACACACACAAGGCCTTGACGGTTCCTCGGTTAACTGTTGGATTATCAAACGGACTCCAAATGGCACGAAAATTGACAGGCGGTCTACCGGTGGTAAACCAAGGCTACTTGGCAAATCTTGGTCCATTCTGAGAAAGTTTAACACCCACACATGAAAAGAGGCAAAAGGGGGCGCCGGAGGACGTAGAAGTGTCGGATCGAGAAACAGACACCGGGGAAAATGCTCAGATGCATGAGACGAACACGTATGCAAATGAGATGCACATGATGACATGATATGAAATGCATGACACGCAAACAAATGACAAGGCAACAATAGCGAATAACTGGAAGACACCTGGCGCAACGGTCTCGGGGCGTCACAACACTCCACCACTACGAGAGGATCTCGTCCCGAGATCTAGGATGGCACCGGAGGGAAAAGGAAGAAGAAGATAAGAGGTAAAACAAAATTGCTTCTTTGAAAAATGAGTGAAACCAAAGAACCTTGAAAGGTTGAACAACTTGAAAGACAGAATAAAACAGAGATGAACAAAGTTAATAACTCTCCATTAGAAAAGAGGAACAAGGAAGAACCAATTCGGGCCGCACTCCGGTTGAAAAGAGATGCAAGACTTGATAAGATGAAAGAACTTGAGCAGAGGACACAACACTCCGGTTATATGGATAAGCAAAGGAAAGAAAATGATGCTGACAAAACAAGAAGATGGGTTGAAGAGAGCAATATCACAATGCCTCCGGGAGAAACGAAAGAATGGAATGGGATGAACGGAGGGAAACAAGATCCTGGGAGAGCACGCTTACAACAAATGCTAGAACAGAGTTGTTGGATTATCAACAACGAAAAGAACAAGGTTGTAGTGGGCTTATGGAGAACATCTCAAAATTATGAGGTGAAATTCTGCCACTAACGGAAACAATGGATTTGTATTGATATGAACAAGGAGACGAGAAACTAATTTCACTAGGAGGATAAATGAAGAACTTGGATCATTTATAATCACCATAAATAGCAACAATCCTTAGGGAAAGCTTTAGGTGAAATATAACCCAGTCTAACTCCAATGAAGAGATTGATTGGTTGAAAAGATGTCTTGAATGAAGAGAAAATGATGGATTTAGATATGTCACTCTTGAAAACATGTGAATCATGAAACATGAACTCAAATTATCAAGAATGACATAATACCACCTCAAATGATACGGTAGAAAGAATTGCACTCCGGATTGCAAAATGAAGAAAACTTGAGCTCCTCTGAAAAGAATCTCAATGAACACTTCAAGAAGGAATTAAATCCTTCATGAACCATCATGTAGAGCCTCCATAAAGAACTCCGGTAACAAAAGAATGATCAAAAAGAAGTGAAGGATGAAAGAGTAAGATTGAGGCCTCGTAATGATTAGATGGATCTTCGTGATGATGAGAGCTTGGAACTCCGGGAAAAGAAAAGACGAAACAATTGAAAACAAGAATTTGATGAGCCTCCGGAACAAGGAATTAATCGCTTGGATGAAACAAGAATAAGAATTATGTTGTGCTTATCCTTCATCAATTAAATTGATGACAAGCAATGGATTGCATACAACTTACTCTTGTAGAAGGATTGAGATAGATATAGCGCAAACTTGAGAAGGTCTTCAATGAACCACCGGTAGGATTGAAACAACGAATGACTTGATATGATAACCAAGGAAGAGAATTCTTGAACGAACCACCGTAAGAATTGAAAATGAATGAAGAAAAGAGAAGGAGACACTAGGGAGAATTAGAGAACGAATGATGATACTCGAGGGAATTTAGATACAAGTGAAATGAAGAGATCATGAACTGATTAGAGGATATTTGAACGATTCACCGGTAAGATAGGAAAGAACGAATAAATCTTCTGAAATGATGGTCTCTAGAGAATCAAACTGAAAAGAACCATGCATTGCTCCGGATGGGTGAACATAATTCTCACAATGGAAAACAATTATGAGAGGATGGCATAACGCTAGAACCATGAATCTTTGGGATAACGGGTAAGGATTTAAGAGGAACTCCTCCTCGGTCTTCAAATCCGAGAATGACGAGAAGAACAGCACCAAATTGTTGAGACACTCCGGAAAAAAGAAGAATAGAAAAGTTGAACCAATGATGAAAAGAATTTGAAAGATCCTGGAGAAAGACATTTCACTGATGATAATTCATTCTTATGTCAAACTTGGAAAAGAATTTGAGAGTAACACCGGGAAAATAGAAGAGTCAGGTAAGATCCTGGGAAAAACCTGTGGGTTAGGGCCCACTCAAAAGAAACACCGTTGATGATTTAAAAGATAGATTGCGCTGGTTGAATGAAATGACTCAAAGGAGATAACAACCTCGAGACAGCTTGAACGGAATTAGGAATGGAAACGCGAATCTTCTGAGATATCTTCAGCACTCCGGAACAAATGAATAGTGAGAGGTGAATAAATAAGAAAGTCTTCGATAAGAATTTCCAACATGGAAAGCATGTGAACCAATGAAAAAGATATGATCAACACCGAAAGCTTGATTTGAATCCATCGGAGAAGAAAACAAATGAAGAGTGACGAACTTGAAGCTCCGTTAGTATCTTCCTGAGAATCACCGGATAAGAATATTGACGAAAAAGAATGGAGAGACTTCACATCAATAGGATGGATACTTGATTAAGAAATCTTAGTCCTCGGAGAAAAAGGGTGGGAGGGCGGGAAAAACAAAGGAAACTTGGGATGGATGAAGCAAACACCGTTGAGAAATTTAGAATTGATCTTGCAGATGTTGAAATGATCGGATCCACTTGAAGAGAAGCACACCGGTTGAAAAGGATTGACCTGAAAATCTCGATTATCAAGAAAGGATTGGCATTAACATAGAAGTATGAGAACACCGCTTAGGAAAAGGCATGGAATCAACATTTGACTTCGAAGCAACTTGAATACCACAAACAAAACAAAAAAGGATTGGCTTGCAGAATAAGCCGGAACAAACATATTGTAGCGACCAGACCTCAAACAGTCTGATCTCTGTGCTCCGGTGTCATCCCTGGATCAGTAATGCTGACACCACACAGTACTCGGAGGATTTATAGCAGAGTAGCAATCACACACTTATTACATCGAGTGTCTCAAAAGAGAACTTATTACAATAAATATGGCTTAAGGCCATCTAATAATGATAACAGTGGAAGGCTTGGAAGATAAGTGAGTCCATCAACTCCAACGGCATCACTGAGTATAGAACCACGACCTAAAACTCCTTAATCGTCGTTTGAAAAGTCTGCAACATTAACGTTGCAGCCCGAAAACGGGTCAGCACATGGAATATGCTGGCAAGGTAACACATAGAGAGTAATAGAATGAAACAGCTATACTATATGCATATTTGGCTGGTGGAAAGCTCTATGGTTATAGTTTTTGCGTAAAGCCAATTTTTCCCTACTTCAAAGGAATAATTTATTTAACTATCATGGTAGTTGTTAAACATTGAGAATGGTTGACAACATTCTCAATCCCAATTAAGCATCATCATTAAACATAACCCAACAAAATTAATTTAGAGTAACATGTTGGGATTCACATGAAAATCCAGGTACTAGATACTCAAGATGTCCATAACCGGGGACATGGCTAATCATGATCAGTTTGTTACACTCTGAAGAGGTTTGCACACTTTTCCCCACAAGACTCGATCGCCTCCGTTTGGTTTCTCGCACTACATGGTGTTTGAGAAGACGGATGACCGAGACATAGTCTTTCAGAATCACTAGCACCTTACGATCGGGTAGACCGTACCACCTACAACCCCTACATCTGCTAGTATACCACTGTAAGAGTTCGCACGACTTAGTCAACTATGCTAGAGCCCATAATAGCTTGTGGCTGCACACGGAAGTTTCTAGTATGAATAGTCTCATGATCCCTTTGAGCCTGGGTGGCGGTCCAAAAGAAAACAGGCAAGTCCTGGAATACCCAGGTGCCTCAATCCACCCAGATGTGTATTTATGTTGCCACCTTAGATAAACCATTAATTAACAATCTCACATCTGTCATGGATTTCACTCACCCAATCCACGTCTACTAGCATAGCATGGCATAATAAGCAAACATAGAAGTAACTCCCAAAGGTTTGAAAATAAACTGGTAATAGGTACTACCTCATCTACTTCCCATCCCACAATTTAATTTAGATCCTAATCATGCAATGTGTGAGGATTCATCTAATGCAATAAAACTGGGTAGTAGAGAAGGTATGATCAAAGTGTTACTTGCCTTGCTGATGATCCGGGAAACCTAGCGATTTGAAGTAACAGGCGGCGCACTCCGGATACTCTATCGCAAACAAACAAACGAGCATACAATAAGTACTCATCTAATGCATAGGTAAAACTCAAATAAGAGATCTAACCAGAAGGTTGAACTTAAGAACTCCGGTTGGCAAAAAGAATCAAATCGAAGAAAGCAACGAAAGACAAGCGGCGAAAGAAAACAACTTCGTTCTAGCAATCTGGATCTAGGGAAAATTTTATAGTAGCAAAATATTGTTTAAGTTGGTTAAACGGATAGAGGGTTTCGAGACGAATCCCTAGGCGCTTGAATCGCCTGATTCCGATAAACGAGCGAAAAGTTAAACTAAAACGAAAATCAGATCAGGAATCGTGATCAGAAAAATCGCGGATTTAATCCGAGAAAAGAAAAATGACGAACAGTTAATCGAACGGACGTTCGTTAACAGAAACTAACTGGTGAACACGTTCGCTAAAACGAACGGATCGGTGAATGTTCACTAATTAAATAAACTAGGGAAAAAAACCGATCTAGGGTTTCGAAAATAAAACCGAGGCGGTTTTTTTTTAAAAAAAAAAACCGAACGGCGAACGGCGGCGGCTATACCTCCGGCGAGGCACTCCGGTGGGCGGGGCGGGGCTCCGACGGCTCGGCGGGGGTGCGGCGGGGTGCGGCGCGGTGACGGGAGGTGGCGGGGCGGCTGCGGCGGCGGGCGTGGTGCGGCTCGGTGGGCGGGGTGGGGTAAGGTGAGGGGCGGCGGGGGTCCGATATTTAAGGAGGGGGGGGGTGTGCTGCCTTGGGGGAGGGGGCACGGCGGGGCGGCTCCGAGCCGGACTCGGGCGGCTGTGCGGCTCCGGTCTCCTGGAGGGAGACGGCAGGCGGCGGGGTGGGCCGTCGGCTGGGCCTTGGCCCAGTCGGCGCGCGGCGCGTTTTTTTTATATTCTGCTCGGAAGAAAAGAACAAAAAGAAATACTAAACAGACTCCAAAAATTCAGAAATAAATTTTCACGGGCTTCTAAAATCAAGCCTCACAAGGTGAACATTTATTTGGGTCCTAAATGCTATTTTGAAAAACGCAATTTTTTTTCCTAAATTCAAATAAAACACCGAAAAACTCTGAAATAAAATCTTATTTGATTTTATTATTAAATCCTCAATATTTCTTTATTTTGGGAAAGTCATTTTATTCCCTCTCTCATATTTTTGTAATAGAAATAATTGATTATAAAATAAATAAAATCAAATGATCCTATTCTCAAAATTTGAGAGAACTCAAATATGAAAATATCGAAATCCCCAACTCTCTCCGTGGGTCATTGAGTTGCGTAGAATTTCTAGGATCGACCAGAATGCAAAAGAAATATGATATGCATTGATGTTCTAATGTATAACATTCCAAATTGAAAATTTGGGATGTTACACATATGATAGAGATTTCCTCCGAAGTTTTCGTGGTGGGACCCACACGGGCTCGATCGTACATCACCATCATGTACAAGGCAGTGCACATGACATACGAAGGGTCCCCGAGTCAGCATAGCCAAGGACTCTTTAAGATACAACGAGACCACTGTAAGACCAACCATGGATAGGCGGACCACTAGATGTCGAACCCCAATCTCATATCATGCATCTGTCGGAAAGATATCCTAAGGGCTACTTGAATTCCCACTTATAAACTCCTGAAACTTTCTGGTTATGCAATCAGGTGTTGGGGATACAGGGGAAGCATAATATCTCACTCAAAACTAGCAAATCCTACATCCAGCTGTATCCATCCTTCAACACATAACCAAGAAACCTTCGGAAATCATTTACCTCAACCTTCGAAAAGCATCCCTTATACGAGTTATGGCAATACTCCCGAACTCCCGCCCAGTACTGGGTGGCGTCAAGGTTATCTCACCAACAACTGCATAAAAGAGATTTTTTATGTCGGCGAACTCAGGTATTCCAGAACTGCAACGATAAAATTGTGACGACAACACCTCGGAGCTCAACTCCCCGGGACACTGCCACAACCCCTAAATGTCAGGAGGCACCAAGAATAATGTTCACGTCACAAAACCATCGGAACCATTCCAAGATACTCGTGTGATCCTAATTTTTTAGTGAAATTTGAGAAGAGAAGAGTCAATACTCTACGTCAGGAGGCCTCACCAGAGTGACGAAGGGACTTGGGAGTAAAAAGAATCCTACTCTCCATTATATATAATCCTAAGACTCAAAACATTTTTTCTAGACTCAACAACGCCAGCGATTCGATCAAGCAGGGGGCTCCTAAGTCGGGGAAGGCTCTGATTACCAACTTGTAACACCCACGATGCAGCTATATATCCCACGTGCCGGAGCATGACTTAGAGGCATAACCGCATAGTAGGCATGTCGCAAGAGGGGTAATCTTTACACATCCCATGTACTGAATAAGAAAGGGATAAAGAGTTGGCTCACAATCGCCACTTCACACAATACATAAGTATAGCATTACATCATCCAGAATACAATCAAGGTCCGACTATGGAACGAAATAAAGAAAGACAACCCCTAATGCTAGATCCCCGATCGCCCCAACTGGGCTCCACTACTGATCGAAAGGAAACGAAACAACACGACAAACAAGATCTTCATCGAGCTCCCACTTGAGCTGGGTTGCTTCACCTGCACTGGTATCATCAGCACCTACAACTGTTTGGAAGTATCTGTGAGTCACGAGGACTCATCAATCTCACACCCTCGCGATCAAGACTATTTAAGCTTACGGGTAGGAAAAGGCAGTGAGGTGGAGCTGCAGCAAGCACTAGCATGTATGGTGGCTAACTTACGCAAATGAGAGCGAGAAGAGAAGCAAAGCACGGTCGTGAACTAGAAGTGACCAAGAAGTGATCTTGAAACTACTTACGTTCAAGCATAACACAAGAACCGTGTTCACTTCCTGGCCTCCGCCGAGAAGAGACCATCACGGCTACACACGCGGTTGATGCATTTTCATTAAGTTAAGTGTCAAGTTCTCTACAACCGGACATTAACAAATTCCCATCTGCCCATAACCGCGCGCACGGCTTTCAAAAGTTCAAAACCCTACAGGGGTGTCCCAACTTAGCCCATCACAAGCTCTCATGGTCAAGAAGGATATCCCTTGTCCCAGGATGACCCGATCAGACTCGGAATCCCGGTTACAAGACATTTCGACAATGGTAAAACAAGACCAGCAAAGCCGCCCGATGTGTCGACCAATCCCGATAGCAGTCGCACGTATCTCGTTCTCAGGGCACACTGGATGAGCGCTCCATACAACTAAAACCAAACCTTGAGTTTCCCCGAGGTGGCGCTGCAAAGGACTCTAGTTTGGACCAACACTCGGAGGAGCACTGGCCCAGGGGTTTAAAATAAAGATGACCCTTGAGTCTGCAGAACCCAAGGGAAAAAGGCTTAGGTGGCAAATGGTAAAACCAAGGTTGGGCCTTGCTGGAGGAGTTTTATTCAAAGCGAACTGTCAAGGTGTTCCCATTATAACCCAACCGCGTAAGGAACGCAAAATCAAGGAACATAACACCGGTATGACGGAAACTAGGGCGGCAAGAGTGGAACAAAACACCAGGCATAAGGCCGAGCCTTCCACCCTTTACCAAGTATATAGATGAATTAAAGTAAACAATATATGTAATAATGATATCCCAACAATAACCATGTTCCAACATGGAACAAACTCCAGCTTCACCTGCAACTAGCAACGCTATAAGAGGGGCTGAGCAAAGCGGTAACATAGCCAAACAATGGTTTGCTAGGAAAGGTTGGTTAGAGGCTTGACATGGCAATATGGGAGGCATGATATAGCAAGTGGTAGGTAATGCGACATAGCAATAGAGCGAGCAATTAGCATGCAAAGATAGAAGTGATTTCGAGGGTATGGTCATCTTGCCTGCAAAGTTCTCCGAGTTGACGAAAGCTTGATCCTCGTAAGCATACTCAACAGGATCCTCGAAAACATACTCGTCTCCCGGCTCTACCCAAGACAAGAACACAAGAAAAGGAAACCACAATCAACCACGGTGCAATGCGCAAGCAACATGATGTAGAACATGACATGACATGCGGGATGTGCTATGCAATGCATATGCGTGCTCCGGAAGGAAAAGATTGAACCAGGCCTCAACTTGGCAAACTAATTGTGCCGTTGGAAAGATGAGATGATTTCGGTCAAAATTGATATAAAGATTACCGCAATCGGATGCACGGTTTGCAAATGGCAAGCAAGACAAGAATGGCACAATTCTGCGATTAACAGCACGATGCCATCTAGAATGCAAGAAGAAACTAAGCTAATGCACTCCAACATAGGAACAAATAACATGGCAGTGATCTACTCAAGATGCTTGACAAAAGATGAACACTGAGCTACAGCTAAATCACACAAGAGCAGGTTCAAACTAGCATGGCAAAGGTGCAAAAGATATCAGCATCACAGACTTAGTGAAAATACTAACATGCCAGGAATTAACACCAGGAAGCAATGTTAGAGCAAGATAACAACATGCTACAGGAACATATCATAGCAAAACAAGGCATGGCATGAATCTACTCAAAGTATATAACAAAAGTCCCTTACTGACCACAAGCCAAAAAAGATCAGAAGATATGATGGCAACCACGTAAACATAGCAAGTTCCGTTAAGAGACTCAGACTTAGCAGAAAACTGGACATGTCATAAACAGAATTATGAAGGTCTCTTTGCGAGCTCGATTCACTCACCACAAGGCATTGCATGACAAGATAAGCATACTGCCAGCAAGAGACATGATCATGAAGCCAAACAAAGCAAGAACAAGCTCATAGCATACATGGATCAACTACAACAACCTTGGCAAAATTGATTAACATGTAAACAATCTGCCAGGAACATTTTATAGCAAAAGTAGAGCAAGATTGAGTCATGCTAGGACACTCCATAAATGCAAACATGGACATGGATGGATAGAGCATAACCATATGTCAAAATCATCCTTACTGAACATACTCAAAAGAAGCATGGATCTCTCTGAAGCAACATGAATACATGGCACAAAAATAATAGTAGGGAAATGACTTAGTGAAATTCTAAGTCCCTGAAAGTAGCAACATCACGAGAGCTACTTTGCATGCTTGTGCTAGTCACCACATTGGATCACAAAAATACATGGCATATACCCCTGTAAAGATGGCATGGCATATCCAAAAACACATGTAGACCTCATGACCATATGCAGCACACAATAATCATGGAAAAAATGACAAATTATCATAAACTGATAAGAATCAGGAACTAACATTTTATAACACTCCTGCAACAGCAATTTGGGCATCAAGATGGGCTCAAACAAGCATGGTGCAATGGAACAAAATGAACAGGGCATCCAGATGAACATTTTGGTATATGGCACACTCAAAATGGAGCTACAATGACGGAGTTATGGCATGATGAAAAATGCTTGAAAAAGTAACAGAAAAGGACTTAGAGAGAATTCGAAGTCAACCCTAGGGTTCCAGATCCAGATCTGGCGCGCGAACCAAGGATGGTCGGGGTCTTCGCCGCAGCTGCGGTTCTCGCTGGAGCACTTCGCTGGAGTAGGGCAAAGGAGGCAGGGGAGTCGACAGAGAGGCGGGCCCAGACCGAACTGGATCCGGCCGGTGGGGAGGCAGATCGGTGGCGGGGCGAGGCCCGGCGGGCGATGCGAAGCTCGGTGGGGCAGCGAGGTGCGCAGAAGGCGGCGGCGAGGTGGACGGCGAGGCAGCGAGGAAGTCGGCGGGCGTAGTGAACGGGCTCCGCGGCGGGAGGCGCACGAGGGCCACTTAGGAGGGGTTTGGATGGGTCATTGGGCCACTTAGGAGGGGTGTTGGGCTGCAACACGGACGAGGCCTTTACGGTTCCTTGGTTAACCGTTGGAGTATCAAACGGACTCCAAATGGCACGAAACTTGACAGGCGGTCTACCGGTGGTAAACCAAAACCGCTTGGCAAATCTCGGTCCATTCCGAGAAAGTTTAACACCCGCACACGAAAAGAGGCAAAAGGGGACGTCGGAGGATGTAGGAGTGTCGGATCGAGAAACGGACAACGAGGAAAATGCTCGGATGCATGAGACGAACACGTATGCAAATGAGATGCACATGATGACATGATATGAAATGCATGACACGCAAAAAAATGACAAGGCAACAACAGTGAATAACTGGAAGACAGCTGGCGCAACGGTCTCGGGGCGTCACAAGAGGTTTCAGAGGTGGTCAGTTTCCCCAGCTCAGCAGCCTTGGGGTCTTCGGCCGGTTTGTTTACCTTCAACTTCTTGCTAGGTTTGGCTATGCCGCTGAAAGTAAGACATATAAAGATATCAGTATATCAGTATACAAGTGTTGAAGCAGAAAAAGTCTAGTATACTCACCTAGGAGCAAGTTTGAAGGGCGGAATTTGGGTTTTGGTGGAGCCGCCAGAGGATGAATGAGAAGTTCCCTGATAATTTGAGTCAGATGGATTAAGTGGTTGACGGATAACACCAGCCTTAGGAAAGGAGAGGGTTGAAATTTGTGGCACCTCATTCTGGCATTTCCGAGGAACTGGCATGTTGGGTAAACCGGAGGAGAGATTCCCACAACCAGTGTTCTGGGTTGTACGACGAACTTCATGCTGTTGTTTCTTCAAAATAAAGTTGTGATCCAAGTAAGCTAAAGGGTGAGAAAACTTTACTTTCCGGGTCACTTGACGAACTTTCTATCTTGGTAGATGTTATGACTCAGAGGAAAGGATAGTTACCTCTTCACCATCTGCATGGCTGGCCTCCGCGTCATCTTGATAGCAATCAGTGTCAATAAGATATACAAAAAAGGAGCCATGGGAGTCAACTTCTACCTCTGACTCATCATCCAGAGTAAATGGATCAATTGCATATGCCTGCTTCTTGGCAGGCTTTTTGGGATCCTTGGTCTTTGTCCTGACCTTTTTGGCCGGCTTGACCTGGAATTTCTTGTTCCAAAATGGGGAGTCAACCTGCAGAAATCATGTGGTAATGATTAGATAGTTTATGTAGATAATGAGTAAGTTAGACATTGCTCAAAAATACTTATAGCTGGAAGCTTGTTAAGGGTATAGAAGGGATTCAACCCTGTCTTGCTACAAGTCGCCAAGCTCTCATTAAGCAGTGTTTTGGTCATCATGTTGATCGCATCATCTTCCAATTGCACTTGGCTATGATGTTGTGGATCTTTGGCATCGCCAGTATATTCACACATTAAACCGGGTCGGTGGATCAAGGGCAAAATTCTCCAAGCCACCCAGCACCGGACTAAATCAACTCCAATCAACCCATTGGCCATTAAGGCCCTTGTTTTTGAAAAGATGGGCATATATTTGGCCCGTTCTTCGCTGCTAATCCGGTCTGGGAGGGGATGTCTTGAACTAAGCCAGTTCTCACGGAAACTCGGCAGAGGATTTTTGTTAGCCAGAGATGTGTCTTGGCAGTAAAACCAAGTTTGGATCCAGTCCTTCGGATGGCTGGGAAGTGGGGCTACAGGAAAGAAAACATCTTTTCGTCACTGAATAGAAATTCCGCCAAGTTCTAAGTCGGGGCCGTCTGTGAACTCAGTTTGGTGGTTCAAGTAATAAAATTCTCTGAACAAATCCAGAGTGGGTTCTTCTTGAAGGTATACTTCGCAAAAAACTTGGAAGTTGCAGATATTGGAAACAGAGTAGGGTCCGATGTCTTGAGGGTGGATTTGAAAGAAATGCAACATATCACGGAATTTTTTTGAGCCGGGTGGGGAAAAACCTCGGAGCATATGATCAGCAAATACTATGACCTCGCCTTCCTTTGGGATGGGTATAGCCTCATTCCCCAAAGCTCTCCAGTGAATAACATCTTTGGCGGCTGAGACGCCTACTTGAACATATTCTTTGAGAGATTGCTCCACAGTGGAGACGACCTAGTTGCATGAGGTGATAGTTTTGGTCATTTTTGTTAATGAAAAGCCTTGAAAGGGAAATATTTCTGGGTTAAGTTTATGATGTTAAGCCATCTAGTGATCAGAAAGAAAGTGCATCATACAAAGCCAATTCGTATGCAGATAATACGTGTTATAAAGGTTGGCATGGTTAGACCGGTAAGCAATGCCGGGTTATACAGAATCTGAATATATATTGGCGGTTTAAACCAGGCCTAATGGTGCTTGGAGGATTACGACATATCATATAAGCCACCAGTATAGCTGCAGTTTACAGGTATCTATATATCTATAAGTGAAATTTTGCTAAGTACTGAACAAACAAGTTCCGCATATCAGTTCTACCATTTTGGATCTACTGCAGTTCAAAAAATAGAAGGAAATTGCAACTAAAGTTTAATCTGAATCGGAGGGGAGGCATTTACGAGTATATGTGGATGTTACAAACAAGAATCATGCAGTTCCTGTGCTATTGAGAGATCAAGTAAGGCATGAACGGGAGTATTGCGAAGAACTCTAAGGAATGGCCAACGAACACAGAGGAACTTGGCAAACCCTAATGCGGATTTACAACAAAAGGGGGATGTGTACCTGGCGATGAAGATGGAGAGCGGATGTGCGCCGCGTTTCTCCGGTCCGTTCAGGTTGATGCAGTGGCCGGAGCTGACATCGCTGGAGGAAGATGGCGGCGGTGGAGCTCGGGTTGCGGTGGCGTCGCAAGGAAGGATATGAAGAAGAGGAGGCAGGGGTAAAGAGTAAAAAGGAGGACCCATGTCCCTATTTATAAGGAGGTGACGAGACGGTATGCACGGAAATTGAGGAGACAAAAGTGATTATGTTGGTAAAGCGCGTGCCTCAATATTCGGGAGGTCTATTAAGATAAAGATCCGTTGAGATGTCTTAGGCCTTATGCGGAGTTAATGCGCGTGATGTCATGGCGGGTTACAATGGTTTAGATATGTGACATCATGGCGGGTTACAGCGGATTGGTAAAGAATTGAAAATGGAAAATTCTGCTAAGTCAAGTAGTGGAGATTGATGTGAACAAGTTCAAATCAACCTGTGGCCTAATGTTGGGCATACAACTCCTAGCTATGACCCTCCCAGGAGGGGCCGGGTCACACCATTGGCGACTTAAGATAAGAAGGCCCAATGGGGTCCAAGAATACAGATGGCGGTTAGTAGAGCAAACTTATTGAAGGCCCAAGACCTGGAGGAGACTCGAAGCCCAAGGGTGTGAGCCTCTATGTATTAAACTTGTTCTGTAAGGAAGGTTTAGTTAGAAACCGAGCCGGTTACGTTTGTGTGAGCCGGCCGGGACTCTGTAAGCCGACGGGCATCAACCTATATATAAAGGGGTGACCTGGCGGCGGGTTAACTCAAGAGACAACCAATCGAGAACTAGGTCAAGCGTATTCGCTCCCTTATAATCGAAACTCAGGCAATACAATTAGAAGTAGGACGTAGGCTTTTACCTCGTTGAGAGGGGCCGAACCTGGGTAAACTCCTTGTGTCCTTTGTCGCAGTCAACCCCTTTAAGCTAACCTAATGTGATGGCTCCACACCTAAGTCCTTTCACTAGGCATCTGCCGTGTTAAATCCATCACACCAAGGCTGTCGGTGTAAGCATCACTTATCCTTTATTCCTGCCCACCAGTACTAGGACATGTTTGTCATAACTTAGTGGCACAAACTTTTTGTGAGCTTGAAACATCTCATAGAATAGGCTGCTAAAGCTTGGACCATTGTGAAAAGATTGATATGGTTGACTAGAGGGGGGTGAATAGGCAACGGCCAATCTTTAGCTTTTCTTAAGAAGTAGGTTTAGCAACAAATAGCTTGTGTAGATATGAAACTAGGCGAGCAACCTATATGATGCTAGCAACAACACCCACACAAGCAAGCAAAGTATACAACACAAATAAAGCTTGTACAAAGTAAAGGTAAGAAGTAACAACAAGTGGAGCCGGTGAAGATGAGGATGTGTTACCAAAGTTCCTTCCCCTTGAGAGGAACTACATCTCCGTTGGAGCAGTCACTACTAGGGAAAACCTTATACACAGAAATTTAGCAACAGCGTGGGTTAAAAAAGGGCGCTAGTGCTAGATAGCAGTGCGGTTCAAAATAAACCGCGCTGCAGATACGATTCTAGCAGTAGCGCGTGTGCCCGTAAAAGCACTACTACTAATGTTCCCATTGCTGGAACGATGGGCTACGCATAGCAGTAGCGGCCTTGCAGGAAGCGCGCTACCGCTAGGGAATGAGTAGCAGCGCGTTTCCCTGTAACAACACTACTGCTAATGGAAATAAAATAAAATGAAAAACAAATAGAAAAGTAAATGAAAATGAAAGAAACAAAAAAAGGAGAAAGAAAATAAAAATAAAATGTAAAGCAAAATAAATGAAAAAGCGAAAAAACAGAGAAAGGCTTAGCTGTAGCGTGTGTTAGTAAGAGGCGCTGTAGCTAACGCAGCTGCAGCGCATTTCGAGGACCCCCGCTATAGAAACAGAAAAGGAAATAAAAAAGAGAGAAACTTACATATGTATAGCAGTAGCGTGTTTTGGAAAAAGCGCTATAGCTACCTTAGCTATAGCGCACTAGTTTTGACTTAACCAAAAAACCGTTTCCCCCCGGCCACCACTTGCCCCCCAAATCTCTCGACCCACCCCGCCGCCGTCTCCCCGATTCGTCGTTGCCCCACTTCGCCGCTGTCTCCTGCCGATGTCGACGCCCCCGGAGCCACCAGAGCCGTGCGCTGTTGACGCCACCGGAGCCGCCCCCAACGCCACGGAGCCGCGCGACCTCATCAATGCCACCGGAGCCACCGTCGACGCCACCGGATCCTCCCTCGCCAGAACGGCCTCCCTCGCCATCACCGGAGACGCCCCTGCCTCCCTCGCCACCACCGGAGCCATCCTCTGGAAGCCCCCACCCCTCCTCTCTCTCATGCATAGGTTAGCTAGTTTAATTATGTTAATTATCTAGGTTAGGGCAAAAATTTAGTTAGGGCTTTGACGGAGAAGTAGTTAGGTTAACTAGTTTAATTAGGTTAATTACCTAGGTTAGTGCAAAAATTTAGTTAGGGCTTTGACAGAGAACTAGTCAGGTTAACTAGTTTGATTAGGTTAATTATCTAGGTTATTTAGGCAAGTTTTATTTTAAAGATGATCCCTTCCTAGACTTTTATTGTTGATTATATCTTTTCATTGAAGTGGTATGTTGTTTGTGCCCAAGTGGCTGTGTTGTTTCAATGAAGCTGAGTGGCCTATATATATTTTGCGGGAATGTTGATTCATTTCCGTTCCGGCTAGGTTCTCGATTTGTCCACTTTTTAGCAAAGGTCATGCCAAAATTTTCCATGAATTTCGGCATGACTTGTGCTACAAACTAGGACATATCGAGTGCCCGTGTGATTTGCCGCACCAGGAAGGAGTCAACGTTCGTGCAAAACAATAGGCCTTTTTATGTCATTATTCATTTTATTAGGTCTAGAATTAATTGACTAGATTTAATCATAGGAAACATGGCTAGCAACGATGAAGGACAGGGTTCTGGTGATTGCGATGACGCCTACCGGGCGGCAGGCGAATTTTTTAGCCTTATCGATGATCAAGCGATGTTATTGCTGGGCCCACCGGTGGCATCGGGGACTGAGACCGACACGCAGACCGGTGCTGAGACTGAGACCGGCGCTCAGACTCAGACAGGCATCGAGACCAGCGCTGAGACTGAGACCGGCGCTGCCTCGGGGAGCGGAGCCGGTGTAGAGCTGAAAGCAAAGAGGCAACGGGTTCCTAACAAACTCAGGACTACTAGAGTGGTGGTCACGGAGGTGGACGACGGCAATTTTGAGCCAACGGCGCCCGAGGAAGCGCGTTGATGCTACGACAATCAAATAGGCTGCATCGTACGGACAACCGCCACTATCAACGATGAGAAACTACAGAAGATAGAAAATATGAGGAGCTCCCTCCTAAAGAAGTTTCACCAGATATTCTTGTTCCCAGGCCGGAATGAGAAGGATTATAAAGATCCAGATGAGGACCCAACAATGAAGAAGATAAACAAACACGCCATGACCAAGTTTAGCAACGCGTTGGCCGCCTGGAAAAATCGAGTGAAAGCAAGGATCATCGAGAAGAAGGAACCCTACTCCTAGATTGTAAAGGATAATCCGACAATCACGGAAGAGCAGTTTCAAATATTCAAGGAGGCTTGCAAGGTCGAAGATGCCAAAAAAGTCTAAGTACATGAAGGGGCTTAAAGAGAGGAACATTGGGAGCCACCACCTCGGAAGCCGTGGTTACAGCGGAAAGAGGTCCAAATGGGCCAAGGAGGACGCGGAAGCCGCGAGTCTGGGCATCCCAGACCCCTTGGCGGAGTTCACCGTCCCGCAGGAGCGTGACGTCCTTAGGGCCCGGCACCGTTGGGACCCAGTGAAAAAGGTTTACGAGACAACACCGGTCATTACGGAGTTCATGAGACTGCTGGTAATTTTAGTTTCTGATCAATTCGACTGCACACGTTAGTCATATTTGTAAATGATCATTGTGCCTTTCGCAGAGAGAGCAGCACAGGATTGCGGCCGAAAGCGACTCGCCGTCTGAGGCATTGGCGAGGCCCAAGTGGGACACTCCATTCAACCGGGCATTGAACATATTGAAACAACAACCTGTGGATACTCGACCGTCATATGGACGTGTGCACGGTGTCGGAGACGGCGCCACATGGAAGAAGTACTACCGTGAGACCACGGAGGAGAGAAAGGAAAGACGGAGGTTAAATGAAGAAAACATCGACAAGAGGGTTGATATTGCGGTTGAGAAGAAATCAATTGAGAGAGTCGCAACAGCGGTAGCTGCCGCAAAACAGGTGGCTTGAGATATTTCTACTACCTTGGTTCCGGCCGTTTTCAATTGGACAAGGAAAAATCCAAAAAAGATGCAGCCGACTTTCCCCTTGCCGACTTCTTGGCGGGGAGCAGCTCGACTAGCGTTGCACCAGCACCTGCAGCTGCACCTGCTCCCGCATCGGCTCCCGCACCAGACGTGCTAGGCGGTGCTTCGTCTTTGGCTGAGCTCAACGCCCTCACGGTATCTGTCACACTGGCCCCTTCAATATAAATGTATAATCTCCCGTTTTCGTTGCCTTTCAGATGTCTCACGTCGCATACTTTTCTTTGCGGGCCGACGAAACCCCGTGCACCATATTGTACACCATCGGTGACCAGAAGGTGGACGTGGGGAAGGCGACGATAATGGAGCCGAAGGAACCACTGTTCCACAGCCGGCCGATCCCCCCGAACATCTTCAAGGTTTCCGTGGCCAGTTTCAAACCGGGCCACGAGAATTTGCCTCCTCCAGTACTACTGGGGGATGACGACGAGACACCGCGGCGGCTTGGTGATTGTTGCAATGCTGGGTGGGTCCTGTTGTGGCCAAAGAGTCTGCTTCGTCTGGAGGCGGCCGGGAGCACACCCATGAGCACGCAGCCTCAGCAAGGTATGAACATCAATACCCCACCTACCCAATTATCGTCGGGTGTCGGGTTGGGTGATAGCGGACGGGGTAAGGAGGAGGCTCCATTAGTCGCTGATGACGTCGCCATGGATGAGGATGAGGACGACGATGGCGCTGCTGAACAGTATGTCTATACTGGCGCCTCCTCAGGGTTTGAGCGTCATGAGTCGGTGCCTGAATTGCCGTCTCAACATATTATGGACGACCTTCCGATAGTAAAGAAGTTTAGGAAGAGAGCGAGGAAAGGCAAAAAAGCTGTTTCTATGATCCAGCCGCCTCAGTAGGCTCGGCTTCAGGACCGTATAGATATCCCCGGTGCGGATAAATGGCATATCCCCAGTCAACCAATCCTACCTGCAACAGCGCTACGGGCCAGATTCGGCGATCTAAAGAGACTTCATGACGATGTGCTACGGGTAGAGAAAGACCTCATCGCCTCGAAAGATCCTGGATACCCACTCCACGTGGTTAACATTCCGCGGCAAAGTCGTACGTCGACAGCTTCCACGCGGATAAGTTCTTCCTCCGATTCGATTACATATTCGACATGTTTCACGTGAAGAAGCTGGATTTTACGTTTGTCCGCATTTATGCCTTGCACATGAACTACATCATCGGGGTTGAGCAGATATCTCATATCTATGTCGCTGACCCGTACTACATGCACGAGGGCTTCTTGGGAGTCTGCGCAAATCACCGTGAATACGCGAGGGATTAGATCGTCAATTTCATGCTCGCCAATAAGGACAAGGAGGCGATTCTCATGCCTTATCATCCCGTGTAAGTCATCTGCGCTGCTATCCTTCCTTCGATTTCAATCATTCATTTGCACAGTGGAGGCTAATTAATTTGAGGACTTATTTTGCGCAGCGGCGGGCGTGCCTTCCTCATCATCTTCTACCCCCGATTCTCCCACGCTCTTTACTTGGACTCGTCGAAGAAGATTCACAAAAAGGATTACACCCACATCAAGGATGTTCTCGACAGTGCTATGTTTTACTACCAATCAAGGGGTGGAGAGGTCAGGGACAAGAAGAGAAGGGGCGGCAGGGTCGCCTTCGGCCATAAGACCGACTTCTGCTGCATCCAGCAACCAAACGATTCTCTTAATGATGGATTCTATGTCCTACACCACATGCTGGAGTACAGACGGGATCACCAGAACCTTCGCATGTCACCTAGATCCGGCGATGCCCATATTCTGCAATGGGCAAAGGACATAGGAGATATCGAGGATCATTGACTTCGAGCTGAGTTCTATAACATCCAACGCGAACTTGCCCAAATCATCATGAAGGAGGTCGTTGGAAAAACAGGGATGTTCTACGAAGAAGGACAAATGTCGCGGTAAGACGTCCGAACATGGATAGCCTCTCAGCGTCTCGACCTGAAGCCTTTCACTAGGCTCAGGGACTATCTCCCTGACTTGGATGGATGGAACAACATGTTGGAGTGATTGTCGATATATGACAATGTGTCCGTTTAGTCCATACTTTCTGTATGACAAAACTTTGAGTTATGCACGGTGAAACTTTATTTGTGATGTAATTAAACCGTCCTCCTCCTCGACTAGCGAAAATCACTCTAGTTAGGGTATTTTGGGGTACGATGAACTTTGTTATTTATGCTTATGATATGTTGGTTTTATTTTTGCCAAGTCTGTCTATTTCTGTTGCTCAACTATATATGTTGCATATCATCGACTCATGTGATGATGCAGGTGCATAAATCATAGATGGCGAAGAAGTGCTATGCCAGGAGTATATATACGACAAGTGGCCGGAGTGTCAGGCCCTTCCGGTTTCCGAGCGACGGGCAGTAGTTAGTTTAGAGGTTCACGCTAATGCGAAAGAGGGATACGAACTCATGTTCTCAAAGTGATAGCTCTTCTAGCGTATATCATTGTTTAGATGGATGACGATGTATTTGCATATCATTCGAGACTTGTATCGCTATTTTCGAGATGATGACGAGAGACCACTTTGTGTTGGATGATGATTATGATGATGACATGATTTGATGAGACTAATTGTATGTATATGCTATGATTACATTTGTATGTGTATGATATGCTAAAGATTATTGTATAAAGCCTATTCAAATACAAAACAAATATGCAGGAAAAAAACTAATAAATAAACTAGTAGTAGCGAGGGGGGAAATTTAGCAGTAGCGCCGCATTCTCAGTAGCGCGTCCCAGCAAACAACGCTGCAGATAATATCAGTATCGCCCTTTACCAAAGAGCGCTACAGCTATTCATGTATAGCAGTAGCGTGGGACAACCGGCGCTACTGCTATACGTTCGCTGTAGCGCCGGTGCCCGCGCTACTAAGAGGCCCAAAACCCTCGCTGCTGGTAGGCTTTTCCCTAGTAGTGAGTGTGGAGGCACAATGCTCCCCAAGAAGCAACTAGGGTCACTGTATTCTCCTCACGCCCTCACACAATGCGAGATGCTGTGATTCCACTAGTTGTGCCCTCGAAGGCGGCGACCAGACCTTTACAGACAAGGTTGGGGCTCTCTCCAAAACCGAATTGGAGGCTCCCAGCACCACACCACGAAGCTTCACCACAATGGAATATGGCTCCAAGGTGACCTCAACCGTCTAGGGTGCTTAAACACCCAAGAGTAACAAGATCCACAAGGGATTAGGGGAAATCAAATTTCTCTTGGTGGAAGTGTAGATCTAGGCCTTCTCAAGAAATCCCTAAAGAATCAACAAGTTTCATTGGCTAGGGAGAGAGGTCGGGCAAGTATGAGCTTGTGAGCAACAAAGGAGCTTTTGGGAGGAAGAGGTAAGTCAAGAAGATGACTCCCTTATATAGTGGAAAAAAATCCAACTGTTATGCACCCACAGCCCGTGCACAAGCGGTAGTACCGCTCAGGCAAGCGGTACTTCCGCTGGCATGGAAGTTCTGGGCATATAGTTCAAAATTGAACTAGTCAGGGGCGGTAGTGCCGCCAGAGCAATACTACTGCTCCCACCAGTGGTACTATTGTGTGGTGTTGAACAGTTGTCAGAACCCGCGGTAGTAGAGGAGGGCAGGGTGGTAGTGACGCCTTGGATGGTACTACCGCAACCAACTGCCGCTCTACTTCCGCGCAGGGGAAAGAGCATTCCAGAACACAAATTATAAGCGGTACTTCCAGTGGAAGTAGACATCGGTAGTTCCGCCGGAGCGGTGCTTCCGCTTAGCTTCTACAAGTCTAGTAAACCAATGGTAGTGGAGTGGTAGTTTGGGGAGAAGTACCGCAGGGGCGATACTACCATGCTGAATTGCCACTCCACTACCGCCCATTTACAGAACAAAAAATATAGGCGGAAGTAGGAGATGTACTGAACTGCGGTAGTACCGCTGGAGCGATACTACCGCTGGTCAAGGCGGTACTACTGCCTAAGTTGTTCTAAAAAGTCCAAGCAAGAAGGAAGGGTAAGCTCAGTTGCACGGAAAGGAAATAGGGTGCAGAGGACAGTGTACATGTTGATTCCACCCAAACCTTTCTGAAGCGGACCCCCTCTTAATAGTACGGTTTTCCTACGACTTGAGTACACCAAAAAAGAAAGGCATGAACAACACCGTCTTTGCGAAAGCTTTGAGGGGTTCCAATCGTCTTGTGCCAAATGATGGTTTATCTGAAATGCTCAATGCACATGAGTAGTCCGCAAAGGCATTGTCATCAATCACCAAAACCACCGGGGGAGAAATATGCCCTAACAATCTCCCCCTTTTTGGTGGATTGATGACAACACGAGATTTGCACAAGAATAAGATAAGATAACATGCAATCCCAACATCTATAAAATATAGGCGGGCTCCCCCTAAATGTGTGCACTACTTGAGTATACCTTTGGAATGCAAAGCATACACACTAGGATCAACCCCCCCCCCTTATATTTTAGAGACCGTCAATACTTGCATCAACAATATGAAACGAATAAGCAAGGATGCAAGTAAATAGCATGTGAGCATAAACATAGAGTGTGGTACTTGACATAAAGATAAAGATAAGGTAGCATATGTCTCACACAATAGGATAGACACTAAAGGTTCCACACACGAACATAAAGCAAACCAAATGAAAGAGTTCACGAGAGAACGAAAGCAAAAAGAAAGAAGACACATGATGTCTACTATGCAAGTTTATCCTTGTAGATGTTGTTGGGCCTCCAAGTGTAGAGTTTTGTAGGAAAATAGCAAATTTCCCTTGAGTGGATGACCTAAGGTTTATCAATCTGTGGGAGGCCTAGGATGAAGATGGTCTCTCTCAAACAACCCTACAACCAAATAACAAAGAGTTTCTTATCTCCGCAACACAACCAATACAATGGTGAATTGTATAGGTGCACTAGTTCGGCGAAGAGATGGTGATACAAGTGCATTATGGATGGTAGATATAGGTTTTTGTACTCTGAAAATATAAAAACAACAAGGTAACTAGTAACAAAAGTGAGCGAAAATGGTATTGCAATTCTTCGAAACAAGGCCTAGTGTTCATACCTTCACTAGTGCAAGTTCTCTCAACAATGATAACATAATTATATCATATAACAATCCCTCAACGTGCAACAAAGAGTCACTCCAAAGTCACTAATAGCGGAGAGTAAACGAAAAGATTATTGTAGGGTACGAAACCACCTCAAAGTTATTCTTTCTGATCGACCTATTGGGCTATTCCTATAAGTGTCACAAACAGCCCTAGAGTTTGTACTAAAATAACAACTTAAGATACACATCAACCAAAACCCTAATGTCACCTAGATAATCCAATGTCACCACAAGTATCCATGGGTTTGATCATACGATATGCATCACACAATCTCAGATTCATCTATTCAAACCAACACAAAGAACTTCAAAGAGTGCCCCAAAGTTTCTACCAGAGAGTCAAGACGAAAACGTGTGCCAACCCCTATGCATAAGTTCACACGGTCACAGAGCCCACAAGTTGATCACCAAAACATACATCAATTAGATCACGTGAATATCCCATTGTCACCACAGATAAGCACATGCAATACATATCAAGTGTTCTCAAATCTTTAAAGACTCAATCCGATAAGATAACTTCAAAGGGGAAACTCAATCCATTCTAAGAAGGTAGACAGGGACAAACATCATAAGATCCAACTATAATAGCAAAGCTCGCGGTACATCAAGATCATGCCAAATCAAGAACTTGCGACAGAGAGATCAAACACATAGCTACTGGTACATACCCTCAGCCCCGAGGGTGAACTACTCCCTCCATGTCATGGAGAGCGTCGGGATGATGAATATGGCCATTGGTGATGGTTTCCCCCTCCGACAGGGTGCATGAATGGGCTCCTGATTGTTTTTTCGTGGCTACAGAGGCTTGCAGCGACGGAACTCACGATCTAGGTTTATTTTCGGGGGTTTCTGTATTTATAGGAATTTTTTGTGTCGAGAACAAGTCAGGGGGTCCATGAGTCAACGAAAAGGACGGATGACGCGCCCGGGGGGTAGGGCGCGCCCTCCAACCTTGTGGTTTGCTCGGGACTCTTCTAGCCCAACTCTTTTGCTTCGGGGTCTTCTTCTGGTACATAAAAAATCATCGTAAATTTTCAGGTCAATTGGACTCCGTTTGATATTCTTTTTTTGCAAAACTCAAAAACAAGAAAAAAAATAGAAACTGACACTGGGCTCTAGCTTAATAGGTTAGTCCCAAAAATAATATAAAATAGCATATAAATGCATATAAACATCCAAGATTGATAATATAATAGCATGGAACAATAAAAAATTATAGATACGTTGGAGACGTATCAACACACTCGTGACTCGTCAATTCCATAAAATCTCTCCCCTTTGGCATCAAAACACCAAAAAAGCAAAGAGCACTAAACACGTCCAGGGTGATGGCGATGCTCCATATCATCAAAACTCCTCATGTTCATCTGAGTCCTCGTGCTCCTTCGACTCCTCTGTTGTAGCTGCCTGATGCACCGCCTCTGAGTCTGACCACTTGCAATGCTGCGAGATCCAGATCTCCTCATCCCCGACCTACTCCTCAGAGCCACTAGTGTTCTCCTAACCTAGGGCCCTCATCATGACCTTATGGCGAGTGCGACCAGCCTTCTCAGCCACATGAGCCCTGTACTGACCCTTGGCCTCCATGCAGAAAAGCCTCTTCATCTTCGACTTGAGCTTAGATGCCCAATATGGTAGCTTCTCAGGAGAGGAGACAAAATCATAATCTAGCTCAGCCTCATCATTAGAATCAGTAGGGGCAATCTCCTCACCGGGGGCAGTAGGCACAACCCCCCGGTTCTCCTTCAGGTGCATATTCAGCATCGGATGAGCACTACTAGGAAAAGGGCTATAGATAGGATTGATACTAATGGCGCACCAGGGAAGTAGTGCACCACTACTATATACTAATGGCGCACCTGTTGGTGATGCACCATTAGTGTGGAAGACACTAATGGAGCACCAGAAACAGGGTGCGCCACTAGTATTAATTTTTTTTCCATTTTTCCATACATACTAATGGCGCATCAGGTCGACAATGCGCCATTACTAGTTCTAACTAGTAATGGCGCACCAGGCAGGGAGTGCGCCATTACTGTAATTTTTTTCTTATTCTTTTTTTTTGCAAAACTACTAATGGCGCACCGTTTCACAGTGCGCCATTACTAGTTTAAACTAGTAATGGCGCACTATTACACGGTGCGCCATTAGTATATATATTTATATTTTTTACTTTTTTGCAAAACTTCTAATGGCGCACCACCTGCAGGTGTGCCATTAGTAACCAGGGTTACTAATGGCACATTTCCTTGTGGTGCGCCATTAGTAACCTGGGACCCCAACAAGATATTTTGGACAGCCCCACACCTACCCACTCACTTTACCCACTTCATTCCCTCCACCTCCTTCTCCAAGCTTTCGGCTGCCTCCTCCTCCTCACCTCATTTCCACCATAGATTCATCAAAATTAAGTGGTGAAATTACCTTTTTTGATAGGTAAGTAAGGGGAAAGCTATCTTCATGATGTAGATCTACTTTTTTTCTTCCTAGCTCGCTCCAACAACGTGCACATGCACTTTTTGTGGCCTAGCTAGATCTATGTATGTTTGTGGTGTTGCATGTGTTTGTGGTGTTGCATATATGTTTGTGTTTGAAGGTACCGGTATTTGAAATGCGATAGTTGCCAATATTTTGCTGGAATGTTTTGATTCATTTCTGTTTCGGCGAGAATTTTGGCACTATGCATTCTTTTTGGTCCTATTTTTAGGGATGGTCTTGCCAAATTTTTTCTTGGTTCTAAAATATCATTTTGCTCTACCCCGCAGGCGACCATGGTCCGCACGATGATTGAAGGCATCATGAATAGGTTTTTGAGCTCCACGAAGGCCGAGATGCTTCAAAAGAACGAGACAGAGATAAGATGTCCGTGTAGAAGATGCAAGCTGAAGAGCCTTATTGCGGACCCGGATTCCGAGCAGGTGCGGGACCACCTGCTCTTGCGTGGTTTCATGGATGGCTATCGGTGGCAAGGTGATGAAGATGACTATGAAGTCGTCCATGGCCGGGGCCGGGCAAGAAATGAGGAAGGGCAACAAGACAAGTACCACCACGGCGAGGGCGGGCGAGAAGACGAAGAATCTCCAGGACATGATCACGACGGTGATGCTGTACACAGTCATCATGTAGAAGATGTCGTACATGATGATGAGGAAGATCAAGACGAAGGGCATGATCATGAAGATGAAGATGCCGAAGCAGACGACGATGGAGGCTGGGTGCAGAACCCTCATATTCAAGAGCTGCTTCTCAAGCAGACGAATAACGCAAGAGCTGCCGCCCGAGAGAAAGCCAAGCTGGATCAACTGGAGATAGACGCGGTTACTCCATTGTATGAAGGATGTAGGCCCGAGGATACCCTCCTGAAAGTAACGCTCATGGCTCTGGAGATGAAGGTAAAACACAAAATGACCGACGCATGCTTCGACAAGAACATGTCATTCTGGCACGAACATCTTCCCAAGGGGAACAAGTGCCCGACCAGTTTCGAGGAGGCGAAGAAAATCGTGTGTCCTCTGGATTTACCGCACGTGAAATACCATGTGTGCATGAACAATTGTATCATTTATCAGGACGAGCACGCGGAGTCTACCATATGTCCGGTGTGCGGCGTCACTCGATACAAGAAGAAGAAGAAAGCTCCTCGAAAATCGGTGTGGTACTTTGCGATCACTCCTCATCTGCAGCGGTATTTCACGGACCCTAAGGTAGCAAAGCTCCTGCGTTGGCACGCGGATAGGGAGGAGAAGAAGCGGGAAGATGACGGAAATGATCCGGAGATAAATAAAAAAGAGAAGATGCTGAGTCACCCTAAGGATGCAAGCCAGTGGCAAGCGTTGAACTTCGAATACCCAGAATTTGGGAAGGATCCAAGGAACATCATGCTGGGCGCGAGCACCGATGGAGTCAATCCGTTTGGCAGCCAGAGAAGCACACATAGCACCTGGCCTGTGTTTGTGTGGATGTACAACCTTCCCCCCTGGTTGTGCATGAAGAGGAAGTACATTCACATGAGTATGCTAATTGAAGGGCCGAAACAACCAGGGAATGACATCAATCTGTATCTGGGGCTGCTGAAGGAGGAGCTAGACACGCTATGGAAAACGCCAGCCAATACGTGCGACGCCGCAGAGAAAGAATATTTCCCTATGAGAGCTGCACTACTCACGACGGTGGACGACTATCTCGGTTACGGATATCTCGCGGGGCAGGTAGTCCACGGATTTTCTAGATGCGTAAGGTGCATGGATGACACAACGTATCGCCAGCTAGATAGAGATCTCGGGTCTTCGAAAACCGTGTTCATGGGACATCGAAGGTGGCTTCGCGACGATGACCCGTGGAGGAAACGCAAGGATCTGTTCGATGGTGAAACCGAACCCCGAAAACGCCCGTGTACGAGGAGTGGCGAGGAAATAGACGAGCTATTGAAAAATTGGAAAGACTGCCCACTGCCGGGAAAGAAGCAAAAGGCGCCAGAGCCAGGAAAGATGCGAAAGGCGCCAGAGCCGCTGCTGAAGGTATGGAAAACGAGGTCTGTTTTCTGGGACTTGCCGTACTGGAAGATCCACCGTGTGCCTCACAGCCTTAATGTCATGCATATCACGAAGAACGTGTGCGAGAGTCTGCTTCGTACCCTGCTCAACATGCCAGAGAGGACCAAAGATGGGCCGAAAGCAAGGGCAGACTTGAAATCAATGGGCATCAGGCAGGAGCTTCACGCTAATGATGATGATGATGATGATGATGATGAGGTGAAGCAGGACACAGAAAGTCGTCGCAAAGGCAAAAAGGCCAAGAAGACCGGAAATGACTACCCTCCCGCGTGCTTCACTCTAAGTCAGGAGGAGATCGAGCAGTTTTTCACCTGCCTCCTAGGAGTAAAACTTCCTTACGGTTACGCGGGGAAGATAAGCAGATACCTAGACCCAGCGAAGCAGAAGTTCAGCGGGATGAAGTCTCACGACTATCACGTGCTGATGACGCAGATACTTCTAGTTGCAGTCCATGGGTTCATGGACGCGCATGTCCATGAAACGCTATTTGGCCTATGCAACTTTTTCGACGTCATCTCTCGGAAGTTGATTGGCGTGAGGCAACTCCGAAGGCTACAGGAAGAGATCGTGGTGATACTATGCGAGCTTGAGATGTACTTCCCGCCCGCATTCTTCGATGTTATGGTGCATCTGCTGGTCCATATCGTGGAGGATATCATCCAACTCGGGCCGACGTTCCTGCACAACATGATGCCATTCGAAAGGATGAATGGTGTCATCAAAGGATACGTTCGCAACATGTCACGTCCAGAGGGAAGTATAGCCAGGGGCTTTCTGACCGAAGAGTGCATCTCCTACTGCACGAATTATCTAGGCATCGAGAACCCCGTTGGTCTGCCCGTCAACAGGCACCTCGGCAGGGTCGCTGGATGGGGTCACCGTGAGGGTCGCCGCGAAATGCATGTCGACTTCGAGGGTCGACTCGCCGACTTTGAAAGAGCAAACCTAGTCGCGCTACAACACATAGACGTGGTCGATCCTTGGGTGGTAGAGCACAAAACCTTTATCGAGAAGACGTACAACGACCGAGGCCAACAGAGGACGGACGGAGATATACTCAAAGAGCATAACTCATGTTTCACGCATTGGTTCAAGCAGAAGCTTCTGTCGTACCCTTTACATGAGGATTCTTCCGCGGACGAACAACTCATATTTGCCTTGTCACAGGGCGCCGAGCACAACCTGATGACCTATGAGGCATACGATATCAACGGCTACACATTCTACACCGAGGACAAGGACATGAAAGGCGATGGTTATCAGAACTCCAGGGTAACGATGGAATCCTACACCGGCAACGACAAGGACAGATACTACGGAAGGATCAAGGAGATCTGGGAGCTGAGCTACGCTGGAGAGAAGGTCCCGATGTTCCATGCCAGATGGGCCAAGAGTGTCCTAAAAGAAGACCGGTATTTCACCACCATGGTTATACCCGAAGCCAAATCCAAGACCGCGGGCGCAAACGTCACCGCGAAAAATGAGCCATGGGTACTGGCTTCCCAAGTGGACCAATGCTTCTTCATTACCGACCCGTCAAAGCCCAGTCGTGTTGTCGTGAGGAGAGGCAAAAGGAAGATCATCGGAATGGATGGAGTAGCCAATGAGCAAGACTTCGACAAGTACGGCGACCCGAAGATCGAACATGACGACGATGATGAAGTAGCAGCACACACCACAAGAAGAAGCAGGACCACCCTACCTAAAGGACGTCCGTTCCATAAAAGAACTCCATTTGCGAAAAAGAAGGGAAAGAAGATTGTGAACAGATAGCTAGCTAAGATCGATTGTATTTAAATCGTAGTCTTCATTTCTCGATTGTATTTCATGGGAACTTTTTGATATCATGAATATTTTTAAATTTCATGGGCACTTTTTGAATTCATGAGGACACTTGATCTCGATCCCCCTCCATCTCGATCTCGATCCCCCCTCCATCTCGATCTCGATCCCACCCACACCCTCCCCCACTAGCTAGCTCCACCGCCGTCGATGACCCACCGCAACCCTCCCCCGCTCCACCGCCGCCGACGAGCACCCGCCCCCCCGCACCCCTTGGGGGGTTATTACTGTTTTTTTAAAAAAAATATTACTGTTATGATTTAAACAAGTTTGAACATATTTAAACACAAATAAATATCAAACATGATTTAAAATGCATAAAAAAATATTGGGGAGCCTGGGAATCGAACCCAGGACCTCCTGGTGTGTGTGCTGCGTATTGACCAGTCAGGCTAGTGGGCGGGGTCTGTTGTAGATAGGCTTAGGTCGTATATAACCTGACAAGTCGGGCTAGATTAAATTACTTATGGCGCACCCCTCGGTGGTGCGCCATTGCTATGGATGTACTTATGGCGCACCCCTGGGTGGTGCGCCATTGCTAAGCCTCCACCCACACTAAAATCCCCAATCTCCATTTCTCTCTAATCCCTCCCCTGCCTCGTCTCACCCATGCCTGACCACCACCGCCCACCACTTCCCCCCATGCTCGTCGTCCCCGGCCGTGCTTGCTTCCCCCGCCGCACCCGACCACCTCCCTCACCGTCCTCCCTCCGCCCGCGCTCGCGCCCTCGCTGTCCCCCTCCCCCCGCGGCCCCGCCTGCATCAACCTCCCTCCCGAGCGCGACAACTAGGGTTCCTAGCCGCCGCCACCGCTGCCGACGCGCCGCCGCGGCGCGCCCAGCCGGCCGAACCCTCCGCTGCCCCGCCTCCGGTACAGGACCCCAGCAGCGCCTCCCCCCATCAAGCAACCACTCCCACCAGCGGTGCCCCCTCCCTGGAGCAGGCGCTCCTGCCTAGCAACGCTGCCGCCCGGAGCTACGCTGGCGACCAGTCCGTAGGCAGGTAGCCACCACTCCTTCGTCCTTCCTCCCTCTTCCCTCATCCCCCTCCCTCCTTCCTCTTGCATCCTCTGTTCAATTTTTTGCTTGCTGCGTGATTTTTCCAGACCATGCTCAAGTTTACATGTGAAAGTATTGTGCTTGATAGGTGTTTGTGATAATGCCTCTAAGGGAGGGGGGCATTGCGTCATTAGTCTCTGTATCAGAGTCTTTTTTTCCTAGCCGTGTTGTCACCGAAAAATGCAATAAATTTTCATGGTTCGAAACCTTTGATACTTGGATTCTCCAAATGAGAAATTTATGCATGTAATAATTGGTTTACCTTAGTTTGCAGAAATATGAAATTAAGCCTTACTTAGTAACAATGTTTCAAGAAGATCAATTTGGAAGCTCTGCTTCACAGGATGCCTTCAGACACTTGCACATATCTTTCTAACTCATGCATTATTTCATCTATTAGACACTTCAAAGTGATGGCTTTCCTTTACCTTAGAGGAAAAAAAATAATATCTTCTACTTTGCCTAGAGGAAATATAATTTCATGGACTACTTGTTATATCAAATTTTTAGCTAAGTTTTGTCTCCCTGTGAAAATTGGGCAAATTCCTTCTCAAAATCACATGTTTTAACTAGGAAGAACCTGAGATACTATGGCATCAACAATTGTAAGAAAAGAAATAGTAGGAGAATGAAGATTATATTAAAAAATGGTATTAGTAGTGGTAAACAAGCATATAATCCCTCCTAGGTAGTAGCAATAACTTTATGCAGGAGAGTGAAAGAAGAAGCATATGCGATCAGGTTCGATCACGGTTGGAGAAAAATTGAGGCGTTTGTTGGCTCCAAGACAGTGATACAGGTATATACATGTGCTCTGCTTACTTGATCATACAGAAGATTTTCATATAAGAGTTACGTTTCAAGTTGCTGAACCTTTTCATATAAGTTTGCTTCCAAGGAGTTGTTCTCTGTCTGGTCCAATTCTGAAGAAATAAAAAGTGAATAGTTTGTTTGTTCCCTGTGTGGTCACTCTATTTTTTGAGTAATGACATTAGTTATGTTTGTTAGCAGCAAGATATTTAAATGAAGCTTGTTCTTTTTCAACTGTTCAACTGATGCCATGAAACTGAATATAGTAGTTGAAAACCCTGTTTTTCTTCCTGATCGTGAAAATTTGAAGTCTTGTTTGTGTTTTGGTTTTGTTGGTTGAAAATTATGTTTAGTTTTTCATTTCATGGGTGCTGTAAAATGTGAAGGTAGTGAGTTGAGGCTCAGCATACAACTTATTTGGACTAACCAAGAGGACGAGGTATGTTGCTTGCCCAAGCTAAGTGACACGTACGCACCAAGTTTTCTGTTATATAATTACCTCTTAGTGCTTAGTTAAACTGCATGACACGGCCATAGCAGATGGATGGTACTAGGTGTTGTTTTGTTTCTTGCCAATGTATTCAGAGAGCAGATGTGCCACTGCAGATTTCTTTTCTTGAAGGCAGCTCACATAAGTTTAGCTACAAGTGAACAACTTGCTGCTATTAGATCTAGAATGGAAGCTCACATAAGTTGAGCTGATTTTTGTCCATATGAAAGCAGAGGACCATATGGTCTGTGGCCTTTTCATCCATATGAAAGTAGAGGCACATTGTGGTGCTAGTTTGCTGGGTTTTGTCTCCGACCATCGTGCCGTGATGAATTTGTAGGTACCCCGAGGGGCCCTTGAGTTTGCCGGAATGTCGATTAACTTCTGTTCTGGCAAATTCGGGTACTCCATATGTCCTATTTTCAGCAAAGGTCATGCTGAAATTTTCCGTGAATTTTAGCGTGACTTTGCTAAAAATAGGACATATGGGGTACTTGCGATAATGCATGGGCCGGGGTATCTTAGTACTTAATTAAGTAGGATCAACTGCCCCTTTATTCTTCCTGCATTAAACCATAGGTGGCAATAGAGCCAAGTGATTAGGCCCAACTTAGAATTCTCCTTAGCATCGATAAACCCTAGATGATAAACCCAACATAGGTGGCAATAGAGCCAAGTGATTAGTGCCTAGTGATTAGGCCCAACCTAGGGTGCCTCGGCATCGATAAACCCTAAATGATGAAAACTTAACTTGGCTGCCCCGGATGCCTCGGTGTCGATGAGAACCTAAATGATGTACGCTTAGGCTTTTAGGGTGCCTCGGCGTCGACAAACCCTAAATGATGAAAGCTTAGGCTTTTAGGGTGCCTCGGTGTCGACAAACCCTAAATGATGAGACCATGATCTTGTTCCTTGACAATAACCAACTTTTTGACCAAACTTTTTTCCTATTTAGAGCGAAACATGGCCCACAACGATGAGGCCGGTGGTTCGGGCGGCAAGCAATTCTGGGAGCTGTCCCAGGAGATGGAGGAACAACCTCACCGCTATGAGGACGCCGCGGAAGACACCGATCCTGATTACCCAACCCCTACTGGCGTCGGGGATGACACCACTAATGGTGCCGCCGAGGATGCCACCACTGATGATGGCGGCACACACACAGATGGCAGCCAACCGAAGAAGCAAAGGAAGGACCGGCGCCCGAATGCGCTCCGCACCCTCAAGGAGGAATTCACTCAAGTGGACTCCGACGGGAATCCAACGGAGCCCAAACATATAGTCAAGGGGTACTCGCTTCAGCTCGGGTGCATTCTCCGGAGCACCGTCTCGATCAACACCGAGAACCTTAGGCATAAGGACCGAGGGAATTTGCGCAACCTCCTCTTCACGAAGCTGCATGAACGATACAAGTTCACCGCCGAATTTGAAAACACACGCCTCTCAGGGAATAAAGTGAACAGTGCCGCCCTCACGAAGATGAGCACGACCCTGTCTACTTGGAAAAGCGCGATGAAGAGAATGATTGATAAAGGTGATAGTTATGAGAAGATCAAGGCGAAATATCCTTTGATGAGCGAAGATGAGTACAAGGAGTTCAAGATCAAGTGCGAGAGCAGTGCAACCTCCGAATCAAGTCAGTGGGGGAAAGAAATGCGGGAGTTGAACTTAGGGGAACACAAACTCTGTCCCGGCAGTTACAGAGTGGCGGAGCCTATATGGGACAAGGAGGACGCGAAGCGTGCCGAGCAAGGCCTACCGCCCCGCTTCGAGAAATATAGCGGTGACAAGCAGACCAGGAACTATGTCAGGGCCCGGTACAAGGAGGACCCGATAACAAAGGAGCTTACCACGGATCCGAAGACCAGGGCGCTTGATCTTCTTCTGGTAAGGAATACACCACCGCGTAATTAGCTTCATATGGTTGCACTCTAATTAATCCCGAATATTTCTAAATGGTTCACGTTCCTTTCGTAGGACACTGAAAGCAGTAGCGCGGGGTCGTCTAAGAGCTCCCCTTTCGACACCCCTTTAAATAGGGCATTGAACGTAATGAAAAACAAGGATAAGCTCACTAAGCCGACATCAGCTGGTCGTGTGGCCGACAAAGGCTTGTCCACAAAATGGGGGTCATACTATACCGTTGGTGTGCGGAAGGAGAAAAAGACCAGCTCGAAAAGCCAGACACACGAGGTTGAAGAACTCAAGGCACAAGTGGCGCGGATTCCGGAGCTTGTCCAAGAGCAAGTGCAACAACAACTTGGAACGATGCTCAACGCCATGGTGCCTACGTTGATTCATGGGCTGACGACGTGGATTGCGAGCGGCCAACAGGGGCCTCCCCCGGTTCCCAGCTTCACGGCCAGCAACTCGCATAGCGCGCAGGCGGCGCCATTGGTGTCTCCGGCGGCGGCGCCATTGGTGTCTCTGGTGGAGGCGGTATTCGTGTCTCCGGCGCCGGCACGGGCATTGGAGCTTAATGCACCCAGGTGTACGCTGGCCGGCACCTCGCCAGCAAGCGCCCCCTCCGTCAGTTGCACGCCCGCCGTTGGCGGTGCCTCGACATTAGCCGAGCTCGACGGCATCACGGTAACCAAGCCTCTCGCCCGATGACTTCATCTCCTTGCCTTTGACTGGGCATCCCTGACGCCCTGTACATGTTTTCGCAGGGCACCGCCAACGTTCCTTGCACTCTTCTGCACTTCGTGGGTGCCGAGTTGCTCGATGTCGCCAAGGGCAGAATCGTTCAACCGGGCAACCCCATGTTCCACGGTAATCCGATGCCACCCACAATGTATAGGGTTGAAGTGGTTCAGGTGCTGCTAGGCTGCGACGAGATGTTACCTCCGATTCGACCCGCTGGGGCCGACGAAGAAGATGAGATGACCCTCAGCACCTGCGTAAACTGGCCCCTGCTTTGGCCGAAGAGCCAGATTCGTTTGGGGACGGGGGACACCACCCCACAGACAAGACCGCCAGTCGTGCCGGCGCCAAGCCATGGCAAGAACGCCGCAACGCTACCGGACTTGCCGGACATCCCTATGGCACAGGATCCGGACAGCCCTATGGCATAGGATCCAGACAGCGACGACAACGACGATGGTACATTTACCAACGTTGATAAGTACTTTGCCGAACATGGGTACGCTGACGATTCTGCAGGCCTCTTTCTCAAGAACCCAACCAAGACGACCGCGATCTAGCTGGTACGGCGTAGAAATCCAATTGCAACAGGCGTCGTCTGGCGTTCAGTTCTCAGGACACGCCTCCAGCTCCCGCCTTCACCGAGCCTCAGATAGCTGAGGTGCGAAATATTATCAGCCCCAACACGCTCAAGAAGGCGGTCTATGAGCAGAACTCGGTCCCATTACAGGAGATCAAGAAGAAGGGACGGAAACGAAAGACTAACAAGGGT
Organism: Triticum aestivum; assembly: GCF_018294505.1. Classification (NCBI taxonomy): domain Eukaryota; kingdom Viridiplantae; phylum Streptophyta; class Magnoliopsida; order Poales; family Poaceae; genus Triticum; species Triticum aestivum. The sequence continues at coordinate 586,312,875 of NC_057812.1, read as the reverse complement.
GCCGGTGCGAGCCAGCCAGCACTGAGTTCGATCCATGCTCAGGACGGGCCACCTTCACCTAAGGATATATCGAGGAGGGTGCATGTGGCGGGTAGGGCGATGCTACCGCCAAATATGCTGAATGCTGCAACTGGTGCTATGCGGAGTCTGCATGATAGTGTTCTTTCTTTGGAGAAGCAGCGTCTCAGAGAGAAGGATGTGGCATACCCGGTTTTCATGGCCAAGGTGCCAGAGGGCAAGGGCTTTGTGGATGGAGACATCGGGGGTACGATCGTCCTGCGGTTTGATGACATCATTGCTATGTTTAACCTTCATCCGCTGCACTACACCTTCGTTCGGCTGTTTTTGCTGAGTATGGAGATGCGGATCATTAGAGACAAGACCCCGGACATCGTGATAGTCGACCCCTTCTACATGCGTGCCAAGCACTTGAGCAGCACTGGGGACCGCCAAGTTGCGAGTTCACACCTCGAAGGCGTCATTCTGGCAAACCCAGATAAGGATAACTTCCTTGTGGCTTACTTTCCCAAGTAAGTCATCCCTTAACCGCCCCGTAACATATGATTTCTTAGATTTCGATCGTTCTTTTTTTTAACATTCCGTGTTCTGTGCAGTGACACACATTGCACACTCATCCTCTTAAGCCCGAAATATTCCATGGCCACGTATTTCGACCCGAACCGTAACTCCAAGATAGACTACATAAATGTCAAGAAAGTTCTTGATGATGTTCTCCCCGGCTACGCCAAATCTGGAGCCACCTACACCAGGGTAGTTCGTAAGTACAGCAAGCACATGTTCTCACACAATACGAAGTTCTGCTGCGTCAAGCAGCCGCCTGGCGGTCAGAAGGATGCTACTACTCCCTCCATCACATGCGGGCGATCGTAAGGGACCATCATCAACTTCTTCTACCAGATAATCTCAAAGATTGGGCCGCGAGCTTGTCGGCAGTCCAGGACGCGGACCTCAGACAAGAATTCTTTCGCATCCAGTCGGAGTTTGCGGACATCATCCATCAAGATGTCCTTCATACCTCGGGGCAGTTCTTCCTCAGATGTCAACCGTCCAACAGTGAGATAGATGAAACGCTACAAATGCAGGGTGACAACGACCGCGATTTCATGACCATCACGACAGACGGCGGCTTCATCCACGCTCTTGTCTGATGAGTCGAGTCGAAAGTAGTGATGTGTAGTTCTGAAACATTGATTGGCTCATGTTGTAATTATACTTTAATGAATTCATATGTCTCTTTGGTTTGGACAGTCGTTCAACTTAGATGTAATCGATGCTATTTATTAATAGGACCATGAATCGTGCTATTAATGTCTTGCTTTTCTCTTCCGATCCTTTTGTTGCATACTTATATATTGCTTATGTATTGTTGTTTGGCTTGTGCATAGAGATGCCGTCGTATGTCGTGTACAAGGGTAAGGTTCCCGGAGTCTACGACGACTGGGAGGAGTGTCGGAGACAGGTTCACCGTTTCAGCGGTAATAGTTACAAAGGGTACACCACTAGGGCGGAGGCCGAATCTAGATACGCCCGCTATCTAGCGGGAGAGAGGAGGGAGCGTTGGAGGAACCGGATGAAGACCAGTTTGCTCGCGATGATGCTCATCGTGATGACCATAGCTCTCTTCTATGTGATGGTAGTTTAGATGATCGATATCGACTTGTAATGTGAAGACAAACTCGATACTCGCGGTCTTGAGACTTGTAATGTTTTATCTTTGTTTGGTCTTTTGAATTCGGAGACTAATATGATGAATTGTATTCGGAGACTAAACTTCTATTGTATTCGATGAATCTGATGTTGCTGTGTGCTGCTGTCTATATTCTGTCTAATAATATATTTTATATTCTGTCTAATAATATATTTTGTAACCTGCGCAAAAATCAGAAAAGGAAAAAAACCAAATATTCATACTAATGGCGCATCACCACCAGGTGTGCCATTAGTATGCCAAAGGATACTAATGGCACATCAACAGAGAATGTGCCATTAGTATGACAAAGCCATGCTTACGTATGGCCCCCCGGGAGGCACACTAATGGCGCATGCTATTACATACTAATGGCGCACTAGTTGGTGCGCCATTAGTATACCAGATACTAATGGCGCACTTGTGGTGCGCCATTAGTAAGATATACTAGTGGCGTGCTACTAATGGCGCACTGGTAATGCGCCATTAGTAGGCAAAACCAGTGCGCCATTAGTAGGCCTTTTCCTAGTAGTGGAGTCACCATGCACTCAGTAGGAAGTACCTCGCCTGGAAACTCAGCAGCTCACTTCTCCTCAGTCTGTTTAAACATATAAGGGCCATATATGGGCACCTTTCAGTCAGGCACGATAGAGCGAAGCTCACGCCACATGATGTGTGAGATGTCCAAAGTAGATGACTTCCCTTCTCCTTGATGCACATTAAGAGGAGAAACACCAAATAGGAGTGCACCATATCCAAATTCCTAATGCGAGGGAAGAGAGTGCTGCGAAAGATCCAGTGCATAATGTCCAAAAATGGAACGAGCTCCGTGCGAGTCCCCTTGAGAGTCTTCACTGTCCTGGAGTAGCGTATAAGCTTTGACTTGTGCATGGGAGGTGATTCCTTGTGAGGCCGGAGACCAACTGGGTTGTCTTCACCCTCATCTGCAATACCCAAACAATCCATGAAGTCCTTCCAATCAACCTTGAATCTCCTTCCACCGGTCATCCATGACATAGATCTCTCCTCATTTGCATGGAAGTGAACCGTGGCATAGAATTGAGCCACAATCTCTGGATCATAGCCCTTGTTGTATGTGATGAAGGGAATGAGCCCCCATTGATGACAAAGAGCAAGAGCCTCTCCAAAGTATGCCAGATCCTTCTCCATACGAGAGACATCAATAGAGTTGATCGTCACAAACAAGTTCTTCTTGGCCTTTAGAATGTCAAGGTAGATCAATGATTGCTCCTTGGTCCATAAGGGACGACCAACAAGTGCCTCATCCTGAGCACAAAGATACGGGTTGCGAATGCGGAACACCTCAAACTCCTTTGCGGTCATCTCATCAGGAGGGGTGTACTTCTCCTTTTGCTTACTGGCTGGTGACTTCACGTGACGTCTGGGAGGACCACTAGAACTAGAAGGAGTGCCATATGAGGTACGGTAGTGCTTAGATCCACCCGGATGCTCGGGGTTCTTGCGACGAGCATGATGAACAGAGCTACCATCACCTGGAACCCACAAACACAAAGCAAGGGAAAAGCAGGTGTAAGGCCATAGCATAAGCCAAGAGACATAAAATGAGAATAGAAGTAAGTGCAAAAAGTGTGAAAATCCATATCACAGCGGTAATACCACTGAAGGGTAAGCGGTAGTACCGCTGGATACGAGTGGTAGTACCGCTACAAGCAGTAGTACCATCTGCATCCAAGCGGTAGTACTGACCACCCGATGGGATGACTTCTGCGGTGTGGATCCGGTAGTACCGATGACGTGAAGATGTAAACTTTTGGAAAAAACTACTATACTCCTATCTAGCAGCCATCCTTCATCCTACTCATGCCTAAATTTAGCCAAAAATCTACATATACCACATGCATTGCCCTAGAACCAAGATTCAAAAATTAGAACCATAGGAGAGGAAAAGGTGGGGATCGATCCCACCGGTCGAAAACGGAGAAGACGACACGAATTAGGAGGGTCGGAGCCGGCCTCTAGAGTAGTTTTGAGTCTCCTGAGAGAGAGAACACAAAGAGGAAGTGAATAGGTATGGCGGAGTTAGAACTCCACGTGCTTACCACTTAAACCCCTCGTGGGTCCTCGAAGCGGTAGTACCGCTGGGGTCAGCGTTAGTACGCCTGAGCGGTAGTACCATTCCCTACAGTGGCAGTACCGCCTCAATGCGTCAACAGGGGGTCAACACACTACTCAGCGGCAGTACCGTTGGCCTACGTGCGGTAGTACCGTTCTTGCCAGCGGTAGTACCGCTTGCTACCAGAAAACTGCACTTGATCAAGAAGGGAACAAGGGCTTATGCAATATTTGAGAGGTTGAGGATAGGAAGGCTTGGGCTGGAGAAAGGAACACAACAGAAGGAAAGGGGTACTCCAAGGTTAAAAATAACCAAAAAGAGAGCACACTTGGATTAGTCCAACACCCGAAAGCCTACAACACGAACGCACAACTCAAACCAAAAGTAGCCAAGCCTCTCAAAGAGAGAGGGCGGTGACCAAGGTCACCTATCACTACTAGGGAAAACCTTATACACAGAATCTTAGCAGCAACGCGGCACAAAAAGAAGCGCTACTGCTAATTAGCAGTAGCGCGGGTTTTTACCCCTCACTACTACTAAGTTGATAGTAGTAGCGTGGGTTTTTAACCCTCGCTACTAATAAGCGGTCTCTACCGTGCTCCCCGACACATGCCATAGTAGTAGCGAGGGGTATAAACCCGCGCTACTACTAAGTTGATAGTAGTAGCGCGGTTTTATACCCCTCGCTACTGCTATGTACGAGGTAGGTGAAGTCGCCATATCCTCGGCCGAATCCCCATCTCCTCTCCAAAATCCCTCCTCTTCCACCATTCTCTCCTCTCACTTTCCATACGCTCTCACATGGACCTCTTGCCCATGCGCCCATCCATCTCCGTGGCGCCGAAAGAGGCCACCGCCTCGCGCCACCGGCGTCTAGGAGCTCGGTCTTCCACCACGTCTAGGAGGCCGCCGCCCCGCGCCACCACACCGGAGCACCTCACCACCAGTGACTAGCTCCGCTGCTCCCTACATCACCTTCCTCTCTCCCTCGGTTTTCCTTTCCTCTCTCTCCCTCTGGTTTGACTCACCCTCCCATGTCCATGTCCGTGCAGGTCGTCGCCATGGATGACCCGGAGCTATCTGGCATGGTCAGGAAGAGGAGCCCCACGCCGCGGCGTGGCTCTGCCATAGAAACGGGCCCTCTCCAACAGCCACTGCTGGATCTGGTCTTCCGCTATCCGTTCATGCCTCCTGCAACGCCAATCATCGCTAGATCGAACCACTGCTACCATTAACAACACGCACGGGATCGAGATTTTTTTGTTTTGTTTTTGAAAGTAATAGCAGTAGCGCGGGATATAAGACCCGATACAGCTAATTAGTAGTAGCGTTGTTTGCAACGCACGCTACAGCTAACCATGTATAGCAGTAACGCGTGTCAACACGCGCTACTGCTACAAGTTAGCTGTGGCACCGTATCAGTAGCGCGGGCACCCGCGCTACTGATACACCCAAAACCCGTGTTGCTGCTAGGCTTTTCCCTAGTAGTGTATATTTGAGTCAATTGGTATGGCACCACAAAGATTTTAACCTTCGGCCCATGACCAAAACTTGACTTTGAAGCACAAGTAGCATCAACAATGGTTAAT